>NW_027462205.1:0-38953 GCF_050947455.1 Rhinoderma darwinii
GAAACAGTGGGAAACAGTGCTTCTATACTAATTGCCAGGCGCTGAGACAAATGCCGCCAAGTTCGAGCGTCTATGACTTACGGTTCAAGAATTAGCCTCAGAAACAGTGGTTCTGAACATGCTGCCAATAGCTCGCCTGGGAAACATCCAGAGAAGTCCAAGATAGTGTTTTTTAAACTGGCTGCCACGAGCTGAAACGAATGCAGCCAAGAGCGAGCGTCTGTGACTTACGGTTCAAGAGTTATTCACAGAAACATGGTTCTGAACTTTGCTGCCAGCCGCGAAAGTGAAAATAACCAAGATCGAGCGTCTAGGATTTACTTGTCAATAGCTCGCCTGGGAAACATCCAGAGAAGTCAAAGACAGTGCTTCTATACTAATTGCCAGGCGCTGAGACGAATGCCGCCAAGATCCAGCGTCTATGACTTACGGTTCAAGAATTAGCCTCAGAAACAGTGGGAAACAGTGCTTCTATACTAATTGCCAGGCGCTGAGACGAATGCCGCCAAGATCGAGCGTCTATGACTTACGGTTCAAGAATTAGCCTCAGAAATAGTGGTTCTGAACATGCTGCCAATAGCTCGTCTGGGAAACATCCAGAGAAGTCCAAGATAGTGTTTTTTAGACTGGCTGCCACGAGCTGAAACGAATGCAGCCAAGAGCGAGCGTCTGTGACTTACGGTTCAAGAGTTATTCACAGAAACATGGTTCTGAACTTTGCTGCCAGCCGCGAAAGCGAAAATAACCAAGATCGAGCGTCTAGGATTTACTTGTCAATAGCTCGCCTGGGAAACATCCAGAGAAGTCCAAGATAGTGTTTTTTAAACTGGCTGCCACGAGCTGAAACGAATGCAGCCAAGAGCGAGCGTCTGTGACTTACGGTTCAAGAGTTATTCACAGAAACGGTTCTGAACTTTGCTGCCAGCCGCGAAAGTGAAAATAACCAAGATCGAGCGTCTAGGATTTACTTGTCAATAGCTCGCCTGGGAAACATCCAGAGAAGTCAAAAACAGTGCTTCTATACTAATTGCCAGGAGCTGAGACGAATGCCGCCAAGATCGAGCGTCTATGACTTACGGTTCAAGAATTAGCCTCAGAAACAGTGGTTCTGAACATGCTGCCAATAGCTCGGCTGGGAAACATCCAGAGAAGTCCAAGATAGTGTTTTTTAGACTGGCTGCCACGAGCTGAAACGAATGCAGCCAAGAGCGAGCGTCTGTGACTTACGGTTCAAGAGTTATTCACAGAAACATGGTTCTGAACTTTGCTGCCAGCCGCGAAAGCAAAAATAACCAAGATCGAGCGTCTAGGATTTACTTGTCAATAGCTCGCCTGGGAAACATCCAGAGAAGTCAAAGACAGTGCTTCTATACTACTTGCCAGGCGCTGAGACGAATGCCGCCAAGATCGAGCGTCTATGACTTACGGTTCAAGAATTAGCCTCAGAAACAGTGGGAAACAGTGCTTCTATACTAATTGCCAGGCGCTGAGACAAATGCCGCCAAGTTCGAGCGTCTATGACTTACGGTTCAAGAATTAGCCTCAGAAACAGTGGTTCTGAACATGCTGCCAATAGCTCGCCTGGGAAACATCCAGAGAAGTCCAAGATAGTGTTTTTTAAACTGGCTGCCACGAGCTGAAACGAATGCAGCCAAGAGCGAGCGTCTGTGACTTACGGTTCAAGAGTTATTCACAGAAACATGGTTCTGAACTTTGCTGCCAGCCGCGAAAGTGAAAATAACCAAGATCGAGCGTCTAGGATTTACTTGTCAATAGCTCGCCTGGGAAACATCCAGAGAAGTCAAAGACAGTGCTTCTATACTAATTGCCAGGCGCTGAGACGAATGCCGCCAAGATCCAGCGTCTATGACTTACGGTTCAAGAATTAGCCTCAGAAACAGTGGGAAACAGTGCTTCTATACTAATTGCCAGGCGCTGAGACGAATGCCGCCAAGATCGAGCGTCTATGACTTACGGTTCAAGAATTAGCCTCAGAAATAGTGGTTCTGAACATGCTGCCAATAGCTCGTCTGGGAAACATCCAGAGAAGTCCAAGATAGTGTTTTTTAGACTGGCTGCCACGAGCTGAAACGAATGCAGCCAAGAGCGAGCGTCTGTGACTTACGGTTCAAGAGTTATTCACAGAAACATGGTTCTGAACTTTGCTGCCAGCCGCGAAAGCGAAAATAACCAAGATCGAGCGTCTAGGATTTACTTGTCAATAGCTCGCCTGGGAAACATCCAGAGAAGTCCAAGATAGTGTTTTTTAAACTGGCTGCCACGAGCTGAAACGAATGCAGCCAAGAGCGAGCGTCTGTGACTTACGGTTCAAGAGTTATTCACAGAAACGGTTCTGAACTTTGCTGCCAGCCGCGAAAGTGAAAATAACCAAGATCGAGCGTCTAGGATTTACTTGTCAATAGCTCGCCTGGGAAACATCCAGAGAAGTCAAAAACAGTGCTTCTATACTAATTGCCAGGAGCTGAGACGAATGCCGCCAAGATCGAGCGTCTATGACTTACGGTTCAAGAATTAGCCTCAGAAACAGTGGTTCTGAACATGCTGCCAATAGCTCGGCTGGGAAACATCCAGAGAAGTCCAAGATAGTGTTTTTTAGACTGGCTGCCACGAGCTGAAACGAATGCAGCCAAGAGCGAGCGTCTGTGACTTACGGTTCAAGAGTTATTCACAGAAACATGGTTCTGAACTTTGCTGCCAGCCGCGAAAGCAAAAATAACCAAGATCGAGCGTCTAGGATTTACTTGTCAATAGCTCGCCTGGGAAACATCCAGAGAAGTCAAAGACAGTGCTTCTATACTACTTGCCAGGCGCTGAGACGAATGCCGCCAAGATCGAGCGTCTATGACTTACGGTTCAAGAATTAGCCTCAGAAACAGTGGGAAACAGTGCTTCTATACTAATTGCCAGGCGCTGAGACAAATGCCGCCAAGTTCGAGCGTCTATGACTTACGGTTCAAGAATTAGCCTCAGAAACAGTGGTTCTGAACATGCTGCCAATAGCTCGCCTGGGAAACATCCAGAGAAGTCCAAGATAGTGTTTTTTAGACTGGCTGCCACGATCTGAAACGAATGCAGCCAAGAGCGAGCGTCTGTGACTTACGGTTCAAAAGTTATTCACAGAAACATGGTTCTGAACTTTGCTGCCAGCCGCGAAAGCGAAAATAACCAAGATCGAGCGTCTAGGATTTACTTGTCAATAGCTCGCCTGGGAAACATCCAGAGAAGTCCAAGATAGTGTTTTTTAAACTGGCTGCCACGAGCTGAAACGAATGCAGCCAAGAGCGAGCGTCTGTGACTTACGGTTCAAGAGTTATTCACAGAAACATGGTTCTGAACTTTGCTGCCAGCCGCGAAAGTGAAAATAACCAAGATCGAGCGTCTAGGATTTACTTGTCAATAGCTCGCCTGGGAAACATCCAGAGAAGTCAAAGACAGTGCTTCTATACTAATTGCCAGGCGCTGAGACGAATGCCGCCAAGATCGAGCGTCTATGACTTACGGTTCAAGAATTAGCTCAGAAACAGTGGTTCTGAACATGCTGCCAATAGCTCGCCTGGGAAACATCCAGAGAATTCCAAGATAGTGTTTTTTAGACTGGCTGCCACGAGCTGAAACGAATGCAGCCAAGAGCGAGCGTCTGTGACTTACGGTTCAAGAGTTATTCACAGAAACATGGTTCTGAACTTTGCTGCCAGCCGCGAAAGCGAAAATAACCAAGATCGAGCGTCTAGGATTTACTTGTCAATAGCTCGTCTGGGAAACATCCAGAGAAGTCAAAAACAGTGCTTCTATACTAATTGCCAGGCGCTGAGACGAATGCCGCCAAGATCCAGCGTCTATGACTTACGGTTCAAGAATTAGCCTCAGAAACAGTGGGAAACAGTGCTTCTAAACTAATTGCCCGGAGCTGAGACGACTGCCGCCAAGATCGAGCGTCTATGACTTACGGTTCAAGAATTAGCCTCAGAAACAGTGGTTCTGAACATGCTGCCAATAGCTCGCCTGGGAAACATCCAGAGAAGTCCAAGATAGTGTTTTTTAGACTGGCTGCCACGAGCTGAAACGAATGCAGCCAAGAGCGAGCGTCTGTGACTTACGGTTCAAGAGTTATTCACAGAAACATGGTTCTGAACTTTGCTGCCAGCCGCGAAAGCGAAAATAACCAAGATCGAGCGTATAGGATTTACTTGTCAATAGCTCGCCTGGGAAACATCCAGAGAAGTCAAAGACAGTGCTACTATACTAATTGCCAGGAGCTGAGACGAATGCCGCCAAGATCGAGCGTCTATGACTTACGGTTCAAGAATTAGCCTCAGAAACAGTGGTTCTGAACATGCTGCCAATAGCTCGCCTGGGAAACATCCAGAGAAGTCCAAGATAGTGTTTTTTAGACTGGCTGCCACGAGCTGAAACGAATGCAGCCAAGAGCGAGCGTCTGTGACTTACGGTTCAAGAGTTATTCACAGAAAAATGGTTCTGAACTTTGCTGCCAGCCGCGAAAGCGAAAATAACCAATATCGAGCGTCTAGGATTTACATGTCAATAGCTCGTCTGGGAATCATCCAGATAAGTCAAAGACAGTGCTTCTATACTAATTGCCAGGCGCTGAGACGAATGCCGCCAAGATCCAGCGTCTATGACTTACGGTTCAAGAATTAGCCTCAGAAACAGTGGGAAACAGTGCTTCTATACTAATTGCCAGGCGCTGAGACGAATGCCGCCAAGATCGAGCGTCTATGACTTACGGTTCAAGAATTAGCCTCAGAAATAGTGGTTCTGAACATGCTGCCAATAGCTCGTCTGGGAAACATCCAGAGAAGTCCAAGATAGTGTTTTTTAGACTGGCTGCCACGAGCTGAAACGAATGCAGCCAAGAGCGAGCGTCTGTGACTTACGGTTCAAGAGTTATTCACAGAAACATGGTTCTGAACTTTGCTGCCAGCCGCTTAAGCGAAAATAACCAAGATCGAGCGTTTAGGATTTACTTGTCAATAGCTCGCCTGGGAAACATCCAGAGAAGTCAAAGACAGTGCTTCTATACTAATTGCCAGGCGCTGAGACGAATGCCGCCAAGATCGAGCGTCTATGAATTACGGTTCAAGAATTAGCCTCAGAAACAGTGGGAAACAGTGCTTCTATACTAATTGCCAGGCGCTGAGACAAATGCCGCCAAGATCGAGCGTCTATGACTTACGGTTCAAGAATTAGCCTCAGAAACAGTGGTTCTGAACATGCTGCCAATAGCTCGCCTGGGAAACATCCAGAGAAGTCCAAGATAGTGTTTTTTAGACTGGCTGCCACGAGCTAAAACGAATGCAGCCAAGAGCGAGCGTCTGTGACTTACGGTTCAAGAGTTATTCACAGAAACATGGTTCTGAACTTTGCTGCCAGCCGCGAAAGCGAAAATAACCAAGATCGAGCGTCTAGGATTTACTTGTCAATAGCTCGTCTGGGAATCATCCAGATAAGTCAAAGACAGTGCTTCTATACTAATTGCCAGGCGCTGAGACGAATGCCGCCAAGATCGAGCGTCTATGACTTACGGTTCAAGAATTAGCCTCAGAAACAGTGGTTCTGAACATGCTGCCAATAGCTCGCCTGGGAAACCTCCAGAGAAGTCCAAGATAGTGTTTTTTAGACTGGCTGCCACGAGCTGAAACGAATGCAGCCAAGAGCGAGCGTCTGTGACTTACGGTTCAAGAGTTATTCACAGAAACATGGTTCTGAACTTTGCTGCCAGCGGCTTAAGCGAAAATAACCAAGATCGAGCGTATTGGATTTACTTGTCAATAGCTCGCCTGGGAAACATCCAGAGAAGTCAAAGACAGTGCTTCCATACTAATTGCCAGGAGCTGAGACGAATGCCGCCAAGATCGAGCGTCTATGACTTACGGTTCAAGAATTAGCCTCAGAAACAGTGGTTCTGAACATGCTGCCAATAGCTCGCCTGGGAAACATCCAGAGAAGTCCAAGATAGTGTTTTTTAGACTGGCTGCCACGAGCTGAAACGAATGCAGCCAAGAGCGAGCGTCTGTGACTTACGGTTCAAGAGTTATTCACAGAAACATGGTTCTGAACTTTGCTGCCAGCCGCGAAAGCGAAAATAACCAAGATCGAGCGTCTAGGATTTACTTGTCAATAGCTCGCCTGGGAAACATCCAGAGAAGTCAAAGACAGTGCTTCTATACTAATTGCCAGGCGCTGAGACGAATGCCGCCAAGATCCAGCGTCTATGACTTACGGTTCAAGAATTAGCCTTAGAAACAGTGGGAAACAGTGCTTCTATACTAATTGCCAGCAAATGAGACGAATGCCGCCAATATCGAGCGTCTATGACTTACGGTTCAAGAATTAGCCTCAGAAACAGTGGTTCTGAACATGCTGCCAATAGCTCGCCTGGGAAACATCCAGAGAAGTCCAAGATAGTGTTTTTTAGACTGGCTGCCACGAGCTGAAACGAATGCAGCCAAGTGCGAGCGTCTGTGACTTACGGTTCAAGAGTTATTCACAGAAACATGGTTCTGAACTTTGCTGCCAGCCGCGAAAGCGAAAATAACCAAGATCGAGCGTCTAGGATTTACTTGTCAATAGCTCGTCTGGGAAACATCCAGAGAAGTCAAAAACAGTGCTTCTATACTAATTGCCAGGCGCTGATACGAATGCCGCCAAGATCCAGCGTCTATGACTTACGGTTCAAGAATTAGCCTCAGAAACAGTGGGAAACAGTGCTTCTATACTAATTGCCAGGCGCTAATACGAATGCCGCCAAGATCCAGCGTCTATGACTTACGGTTCAAGAATTAGCCTCAGAAACAGTGGTAAACAGTGCTTCTATACTAATTGCCAGGAGCTGAGACGAATGCCGCCAAGATCGAGCGTCTATGACTTACGGTTCAAGAATAAGCCTCAGAAACAGTGGTTCTGAACATGCTGCCAATAGCTCGCCTGGGAAACATCCAGAGAAGTCCAAGATAGTGTTTTTTAGACTGGCTGCCACGAGCTGAAACGAATGCAGCCAAGAGCGAGCGTCTGTGACTTACGGTTCAAGAGTTATTCACAGAAACATGGTTCTGAACTTTGCTGCCAGCCGCGAAAGCGAAAATAACCAAGATCGAGCGTCTAGGATTTACTTGTCAATAGCTCGTCTGGGAATCATCCAGATAAGTCAAAGACAGTGCTTCTATACTAATTGCCAGGCGCTGAGACGAATGCCGCCAAGATCCAGCGTCTATGACTTACGGTACAAGAATTAGCCTCAGAAACAGTGGGAAACAGTGCTTCTATACTAATTGCCAGGCGCTGAGACGAATGCCGCCAAGATCGAGCGTCTATGACTTACGGTTCAAGAATTAGCCTCAGAAATAGTGGTTCTGAACATGCTGCCAATAGCTCGTCTGGGAAACATCCAGAGAAGTCCAAGATAGTGTTTTTTAGACTGGCTGCCACGAGCTGAAACGAATGCAGCCAAGAGCGAGCGTCTGTGACTTACGGTTCAAGAGTTATTCACAGAAACATGTTTCTGAACTTTGCTGCCAGCCGCTTAAGCGAAAATAACCAAGATCGAGCGTATAGGATTTACTTGTCAATAGCTCGCCTGGGAAACATCCAGAGAAGTCAAAGACAGTGCTTCTATACTAATTGCCAGGCGCTGAGACGAATGCCGCCAAGATCGAGCGTCTATGACTTACGGTTCAAGAATTAGCCTCAGAAACAGTGGGAAACAGTGCTTCTATACTAATTGCCAGGCGCTGAGACAAATGCCGCCAAGATCGAGCGTCTATGACTTACGGTTCAAGAATTAGCCTCAGAAACAGTGGTTCTGAACATGCTGCCAATAGCTCGCCTGGGAAACATCCAGAGAAGTCCAAGATAGTGTTTTTTAGACTGGCTGCCACGAGCTGAAAAGAATGCAGCCAAGAGCGAGCGTCTGTGACTTACGGTTCAAGAGTTATTCACAGAAACATGGTTCTGAACTTTGATGCCAGCCGCGAAAGCGAAAATAACCAAGATCGAGCGTCTAGGATTTACTTGTCAATAGCTCGTCTGGGAATCATCCAGATAAGTCAAAGACAGTGCTTCTATACTAATTGCCAGGCGCTGAGACGAATGCCGCCAAGATCCAGCGTCTATGACTTACGGTTCAAGAATTAGCCTCAGAAACAGTGGGAAACAGGGCTTCTATACTAATTGCCATGCGCTGAGACGAATGCCGCCAAGATCGAGCGTCTATGACTTACGGTTCAAGAATTAGCCTCAGAAACAGTGGTTCTGAACATGCTGCCAATAGCTCGCCTGGGAAACATCCAGAGAAGTCCAAGATAGTGTTTTTTAGACTGGCTGCCACGAGCTGAAACGAATGCAGCCAAGAGCGAGCGTCTGTGACTTACGGTTCAAGAGTTATTCACAGAAACATGGTTCTGAACTTTGCTGCCAGCCGCGAAAGCGAAAATAACCAAGATCGAGCGTCTAGGATTTACTTGTCAATAGCTCGTCTGGGAAACATCCAGAGAAGTCAAAAACAGTGCTTCTATACTAATTGCCAGGCGCTAATACGAATGCCGCCAAGATCCAGCGTCTATGACTTACGGTTCAAGAATTAGCCTCAGAAACAGTGGGAAACAGTGCTTCTATACTAATTGGCAGGAGCTGAGACGAATGCCGCCAAGATCGAGCGTCTATGACTTACGGTTCAAGAATTAGCCTCAGAAACAGTGGTTCTGAACATGCTGCCAATAGCTCGTCTGGGAATCATCCAGATAAGTCAAAGACAGTGCTTCTATACTAATTGCCAGGCGCTGAGACGAATGCCGCCAAGATCCAGCGTCTATGACTTACGGTTCAAGAATTAGCCTCAGAAACAGTGGTTCTGAACATGCTGCCAATAGCTCGCCTGGGAAACATCCAGAGAAGTCCAAGATAGTGTTTTTTAGACTGGCTGCCACGAGCTGAAACGAATGCAGCCAAGAGCGAGCGTCTGTGACTTACGGTTCAAGAGTTATTCACAGAAACATGGTTCTGAACTTTGATGCCAGCCGCGAAAGCGAAAATAACCAAGATCGAGCGTCTAGGATTTACTTGTCAATAGCTCGTCTGGGAATCATCCAGATAAGTCAAAGACAGTGCTTCTATACTAATTGCCAGGCGCTGAGACGAATGCCGCCAAGATCCAGCGTCTATGACTTACGGTTCAAGAATTAGCCTCAGAAACAGTGGGAAACAGGGCTTCTATACTAATTGCCATGCGCTGAGACGAATGCCGCCAAGATCGAGCGTCTATGACTTACGGTTCAAGAATTAGCCTCAGAAACAGTGGTTCTGAACATGCTGCCAATAGCTCGCCTGGGAAACATCCAGAGAAGTCCAAGATAGTGTTTTTTAGACTGGCTGCCACGAGCTGAAACGAATGCAGCCAAGAGCGAGCGTCTGTGACTTACGGTTCAAGAGTTATTCACAGAAACATGGTTCTGAACTTTGCTGCCAGCCGCGAAAGCGAAAATAACCAAGATCGAGCGTCTAGAATTTACTTGTCAATAGCTCGTCTGGGAAACATCCAGAGAAGTCAAAAACAGTGCTTCTATACTAATTGCCAGGCGCTAATACGAATGCCGCCAAGATCCAGCGTCTATGACTTACGGTTCAAGAATTAGCCTCAGAAACAGTGGGAAACAGTGCTTCTATACTAATTGCCAGGAGCTGAGACGAATGCCGCCAAGATCGAGCGTCTATGACTTACGGTTCAAGAATTAGCCTCAGAAACAGTGGTTCTGAACATGCTGCCAATAGCTCGTCTGGGAATCATCCAGATAAGTCAAAGACAGTGCTTCTATACTAATTGCCAGGCGCTGAGACGAATGCCGCCAAGATCCAGCGTCTATGACTTACGGTTCAAGAATTAGCCTCAGAAACAGTGGTTCTGAACATGCTGCCAATAGCTCGCCTGGGAAACATCCAGAGAATTCCAAGATAGTGTTTTTTAGACTGGCTGCCACGAGCTGAAACGAATGCAGCCAAGAGCGAGCGTCTGTGACTTACGGTTCAAGAGTTATTCACAGAAACATGGTTCTGAACTTTGATGCCAGCCGCGAAAGCGAAAATAACCAAGATCGAGCGTCTAGGATTTACTTGTCAATAGCTCGTCTGGGAATCATCCAGATAAGTCAAAGACAGTGCTTCTATACTAATTGCCAGGCGCTGAGACGAATGCCGCCAAGATCCAGCGTCTATGACTTACGGTTCAAGAATTAGCCTCAGAAACAGTGGGAAACAGGGCTTCTATACTAATTGCCATGCGCTGAGACGAATGCCGCCAAGATCGAGCGTCTATGACTTACGGTTCAAGAATTAGCCTCAGAAACAGTGGTTCTGAACATGCTGCCAATAGCTCGCCTGGGAAACATCCAGAGAAGTCCAAGATAGTGTTTTTTAGACTGGCTGCCACGAGCTGAAACGAATGCAGCCAAGAGCGAGCGTCTGTGACTTACGGTTCAAGAGTTATTCACAGAAACATGGTTCTGAACTTTGCTGCCAGCCGCGAAAGCGAAAATAACCAAGATCGAGCGTCTAGGATTTACTTGTCAATAGCTCGTCTGGGAAACATCCAGAGAAGTCAAAAACAGTGCTTCTATACTAATTGCCAGGCGCTGATACGAATGCCGCCAAGATCCAGCGTCTATGACTTACGGTTCAAGAATTAGCCTCAGAAACAGTGGGAAACATTGCTTCTATACTAATTGCCAGGCGCTAATACGAATGCCGCCAAGATCCAGCGTCTATGACTTACGGTTCAAGAATTAGCCTCAGAAACAGTGGGAAACAGTGCTTCTATACTAATTGCCAGGAGCTGAGACGAATGCCGCCAAGATCGAGCGTCTATGACTTACGGTTCAAGAATTAGCCTCAGAAACAGTGGTTCTGAACATGCTGCCAATAGCTCGCCTGGGAAACATCCAGAGAAGTCCAAGATAGTGTTTTTTAGACTGGCTGCCACGAGCTGAAACGAATGCAGCCAAGAGCGAGCGTCTGTGACTTACGGTTCAAGAGTTATTCACAGAAACATGGTTCTGAACTTTGCTGCCAGCCGCGAAAGCGAAAATAACCAAGATCGAGCGTCTAGGATTTACTTGTCAATAGCTCGTCTGGGAATCATCCAGATAAGTCAAAGACAGTGCTTCTATACTAATTGCCAGGCGCTGAGACGAATGCCGCCAAGATCGAGCGTCTATGACTTACGGTTCAAGAATTAGCCTCAGAAACAGTGGTTCTGAACATGCTGCCAATAGCTCGCCTGGGAAACATCCAGAGAAGTCCAAGATAGTGTTTTTTAGACTGGCTGCCACGAGCTGAAACGAATGCAGCCAAGAGCGAGCGTCTGTGACTTACGGTTCAAGAGTTATTCACAGAAACATGGTTCTGAACTTTGCTGCCAGCCGCGAAAGCGAAAATAACCAAGATCGAGCGTCTAGGATTTACTTGTCAATAGCTCGTCTGGGAAACATCCAGAGAAGTCAAAAACAGTGCTTCTATACTAATTGCCAGGCGCTGATACGAATGCCGCCAAGATCCAGCGTCTATGACTTACGGTTCAAGAATTAGCCTCAGAAACAGTGGGAAACATTGCTTCTATACTAATTGCCAGGCGCTAATACGAATGCCGCCAAGATCCAGCGTCTATGACTTACGGTTCAAGAATTAGCCTCAGAAGCAGTGGGAAACAGTGCTTCTATACTAATTGCCAGGAGCTGAGACGAATGCCGCCAAGATCAAGCGTCTATGACTTACGGTTCAAGAATTAGCCTCAGAAACAGTGGTTCTGAACATGCTGCCAATAGCTCGCCTGGGAAACATCCAGAGAAGTCCAAGATAGTGTTTTTTAGACTGGCTGCCACGAGCTGAAACGAATGCAGCCAAGAGCGAGCGTCTGTGACTTACGGTTCAAGAGTTATTCACAGAAACATGGTTCTGAACTTTGCTGCCAGCCGCGAAAGTGAAAATAACCAAGATCGAGCGTCTAGGATTTACTTGTCAATAGCTCGCCTGGGAAACATCCAGAGAAGTCAAAGACAGTGCTTCTATACTAATTGCCAGGCGCTGAGACGAATGCCGCCAAGATCCAGCGTCTATGACTTACGGTTCAAGAATTAGCCTCAGAAACAGTGGGAAACAGTGCTTCTATACTAATTGCCAGGAGCTGAGACGAATGCCGCCAAGATCGAGCGTCTATGACTTACGGTTCAAGAATTAGCCTCAGAAACAGTGGTTCTGAACATGCTGCCAATAGCTCGCCTGGGAAACATCCAGAGAAGTCCAAGATAGTGTTTTTTAGACTGGCTGCCACGAGCTGAAACGAATGCAGCCAAGAGCGAGCGTCTGTGACTTACGGTTCAAGAGTTATTCACAGAAACATGGTTCTGAACTTTGCTGCCAGCCGCGAAAGCGAAAATAACCAAGATCGAGCGTATAGGATTTACTTGTCAATAGCTCGCCTGGGAAACATCCAGAGAAGTCAAAGACAGTGCTTCTATACTAATTGCCAGGAGCTGAGACGAATGCCGCCAAGATCGAGCGTCTATGACGTACGGTTCAAGAATTAGCCTCAGAAACAGTGGTTCTGAACATGCTGCCAATAGCTCGCCTGGGAAACATCCAGAGAAGTCCAAGATAGTGTTTTTTAGACTGGCTGCCACGAGCTGAAACGAATGCAGCCAAGAGCGAGCGTCTGTGACTTACGGTTCAAGAGTTATTCACAGAAACATGGTTCTGAACTTTGCTGCCAGCCGCGAAAGCAAAAATAACCAAGATCGAGCGTCTAGGATTTACTTGTCAATAGCTCGCCTGGGAAACATCCAGAGAAGTCAAAGACAGTGCTTCTATACTACTTGCCAGGCGCTGAGACGAATGCCGCCAAGATCGAGCGTCTATGACTTACGGTTCAAGAATTAGCCTCAGAAACAGTGGGAAACAGTGCTTCTATACTAATTGCCAGGCGCTGAGACAAATGCCGCCAAGATCGAGCGTCTATGACTTACGGTTCAAGAATTAGCCTCAGAAACAGTGGTTCTGAACATGCTGCCAATAGCTCGCCTGGGAAACATCCAGAGAAGTCCAAGATAGTGTTTTTTAGACTGGCTGCCACGATCTGAAACGAATGCAGCCAAGAGCGAGCGTCTGTGACTTACGGTTCAAAAGTTATTCACAGAAACATGGTTCTGAACTTTGCTGCCAGCCGCGAAAGCGAAAATAACCAAGATCGAGCGTCTAGGATTTACTTGTCAATAGCTCGCCTGGGAATCATCCAGAGAAGTCCAAGATAGTGTTTTTTAAACTGGCTGCCACGAGCTGAAACGAATGCAGCCAAGAGCGAGCGTCTGTGACTTACGGTTCAAGAGTTATTCACAGAAACATGGTTCTGAACTTTGCTGCCAGCCGCGAAAGTGAAAATAACCAAGATCGAGCGTCTAGGATTTACTTGTCAATAGCTCGCCTGGGAAACATCCAGAGAAGTCAAAGACAGTGCTTCTATACTAATTGCCAGGAGCTGAGACGAATGCCGCCAAGATCGAGCGTCTATGACTTACGGTCAGGGCCGCCATCAGGGGGGTATTAGGGGTAGTGGTGTGAGGGGCCCGGCCAAACCTAATTGAAAGGGGGGCCCGGCAACTGCCTCGACATTCTTTTGGTAGGAAAAAACGGGTCCCTGCAATGGGGCCCGTTTTTTTCACCAAAAGAATGTCGTGAGCTGCTGCTGCTGCGGGCCCCCTCCCCTCGTCATGGGGGGCCGTCAAACCGTCCGCCCGCGCGCGCGCACCCGATCGCGCGCACAAGGAAACTCCCGCGCGTGCGCAATCGCGAGCGCGCATCCACGAACGCCCGCACTGGAGACCGCCCCCGCGCGCACCCGCGATCGACCGCGCGCGCACCAGCGAACGAAGCGAGCGGCCGCGCGCGAACCCGCGAACGAAGAGAGCGCAGCCGCGGACACACATGGACAAAACTTACCTGGAGCCTGGCTGGAGGTGAAGGACTGGACGTCTGGACGTCTGGACCGAAGACCTCCCCTGGAAGACATCGCCGGAAGAGGACTGGAGTGGGAGCAGCTCTTCTGACACAGTGAGTAAATTATCTCAAAGTGCTGATCATGTATGGTCCTGTTCACACAGTATTTTGCAGGCAAAAAAAAATCTGCCTCAAAATTCCTTAAAGAATTTTGAGGCAGATTTTGACCTGCCCACACTATCTTGCCGCGTTTTTTTGCTGCGTTTTTTGCTCGCGGCGATTGAGGACAGCAGACAAAAAACGCAGCGAAAAATGCATTTTCTGCCTCCCATTGATTTCGATGGCAGGTCAGAGGCGGAACCGCGGCAAGAAAGGACGTGCTGCGTTTTCTTTTTTCCGCAACTGGCTCCCATTGATTTCAGATTAAATCAATGGGAGGCGGTTTTGGAAGTTTTTTGGTGCTGATTCTGACGCAGCGTCCGAGTCAATATCAAGGCCCAAAAACTCTGTGAACTGGGCCTTATTGTTAGGGCTTATTCAGACGAACGTGTAATACGTCCGTGCAACGTGTGTGATTTTCAGGCGCCTCGCACGGACCTATGTTACTCTATGGGGCCGTGCAGACTGTCAGTGATTTTCACGCCTCGCACGGACCTATGTTACTCTATGGGGCCGTTCAGACTGTCAGTGATTTTCACGCAGCGTGTGTCCGCTGCGTAAAACTCATGACATGTCCTATATTGGTGCATTGTTCGCGCATCACGCACCCATTGAAGTCAATGGGTGCGTGAAAATCACGCCCAGCACTTCCGCAGCCGTATAAACTATGAATGAAAACAGAAAAGCACCACGAGCTACAAACATACAAACAGAGTGTCATAATGATGGCGGCTGCGGGAAAATCACGCAGCCGCGCATCATACGCTGCTGACACACGGAGCTGTTATGGACCTTTTGCATGCGCAAAACGCCACGTTTTTTGCGCGTGCAAAAAGCACACGCTTGTGTGAATCCGGCCTTAGGGTAGGAACACACTAGGCATGAACACTGCGGATTTTATGCAACACATTTTATTGTGGAAAATCCGCAGCGTATCAGTCGCAGCAGAGTGGGTGAGATTTGAACAAATCTCATTCACACGCTGCAAAAATAATGGACCTGCCGTGTGGCTTTTTAAGCCGCAGCGTGTCAATGTATTCTGTGGAATCGCCGCTCCTCTGTTGCGGAAATGCTGCAGTTCTGCCGCAAAAATTACACGAGAAGAAAAAAAAGGTACTTTTTTAAATTGATAAAGTTTAGACTTGCCCCGGCCGTAGTCCTGGTGACGCGATCCTCTATTCTTAGCGTAGCCCGGCCTCCTGTCATGATGTTTCATCCCATGTGACTGCTGCAGCGGTCACATGGTCTACAGCGTCATCCCAGGAGGCGGGGCTACGTTCAGAAGAGAGAGATGCGTCACCAGGACTACGGCCCTGGCAAGTCTAAACTTTTTTTTCCCTGCAGGATTCCCGCAGCGGACACGCCTCACGAAACCTGCGCCACTATTTGGTGCGGTTTTGCTGGCAGAATTCCCTGCGGCTACCGGGGCGGATAAGCTGTGGAGTTTTACTCAGCATATCCGCCTTGTGTGTCCCTTATGTTTTCGCTCCTGGAGCTGCTGCCGGTCTCTAAATAGCCAGTTGGTTCAGTAGAATTTGGAATTATTTTTTTTTGTGAACCAGCTTAAAAAAATACAAAACTTTTGTGTTAGGGCCTGTTCACATCACCGTTCGCTTCCATTCCGGGGTTCCGTCTGAGGTTTCCGTCGGGTGAACCCCGCAACGGAAAGTGAAAGTGATAGCACAGCTTCCGTTTCCATCACCATTAGCGCAGTCGACTGCGCTATTGATTCCGTCCGAAAACCAGCCGGAATGGTGACGAACCACCGCTCCGGGGTTCCTTCTGAGGTTTCTGTCGGGTGAACCCCGCAACGGAAAGTGAAAGTGACAGCACAGCTTCCGTTTCAGTCACCATTGATCTCAATGGTGATGGAAACATCGCTAATGGTTTCCGTTCGTCACCATTCCGGCTGGTTTTCGGACGGAATCAATAGCGCAGTCGACTGCGCTAATGGTGATGGAAACGGAAGCTGTGCTGTCACTTTCACTTTCCGTTGCGGGGTTCACCCGACAGAAACCTCAGAAGGAACCCCGGAGCGGAAGTGAACAGTGATGTGAACAGGCCCTAACACAAAAGTTTTGTATTTTTTTAAGCTGGTTCACAAAAAAAAATAATTCCAAATTCTACTGAACCAACTGCCTATTTAGAGAGCGGCAGCAGCTCCAGGAGCGACATCATAAGGGACACACTAGGCGGATATGCTGAGTAAAACTCCACAGCTTATCCCGGGAGCCGCAGGGAATTCCGCCAGCAAAACCGCACCAAATAGTGGCGCAGGTTTGGTGAGGCGTGTCCGCTGCGGGAATCCTGCAGGGAAAAAAAAGTTTAGACTTGCCCCGGCCGTAGTCCTGGTGACGCATCTCTCTCTTCTGAACGTAGCCCCGCCTCCTGGGATGACGCTGTAGACCATGTGACCGCTGCAGCAGTCACATGGGATGAAACGTCATGACAGGAGGCGGGGCTACGCTAATAATAGAGGATCGCGTCACCAGGACTACGGCCGGGGCAAGTCTAAACTTTTTTTATAAATTTAAAAAAGTGCCTTTTTTTTTTTCTCATTTGTGATTTTTGCGGCAGAACCGCAGCATTTCCGCAACAGAGGAGCGGCGATCCCACAGAATACATTGACATGCGACTTAAAAAGCCAAAAAGCCACACGGCAGGTCCATTATTTTTGCAGCGTGTGGATGAGATTTGTTCTAATCTCATCCACTCTGCTGCGACTGTGATATGCTGCGGATTTTCCACAATAAAATGTGTTGCATAAAATCCGCAGCGTTCATGCCTAGTGTGTTCCTACCCTAAGGCCGGATTCACACGAGCGTGTGCTTTTTGCGTGCGCAAAAACGTGGCGTTTTGCGCTTGCAAAAGGTCCATAACAGCTCCGTGTGTCAGCAGTGTATGATGCGTGGCTGCGTGATTTTCGCGCAGCCGCCATCATTATGACACTCTGTTTGTATGTTTGTAGCACGCGGTGCTTTTCTGTTTTCATTCATAGTTTATACGGCTGCGGAAGCGCTGGCCGTGATTTTCACGCACCCATTGACTTCAATGGGTGCGTGATGCGCGAACAATGCACCAATATAGGACATGTCGTGAGTTTTACGCAGCGGACTCGCACTGCGTGAAAATCACTGACAGTCTGCACGACCCCATAGAGTAACATAGGTCCGTGCGAGGCGCGTGAAAATCACACACGTTGCACGGACGTATTACACGTTCGTCTGAATAAGCCCTGACAATAAGGCCCAGTTCACAGAGTTTTTGGGCCTTGATATTGACTCGGACGCTGCGTCAGAATCAGCACCAAAAAACTTCCAAAACCGCCTCCCATTGATTTAATCTGAAATCAATGGGAGCCAGTCGCGGAAAAAAGAAAAAGCAGCACGTCCTTTCTTGCCGCGGTTCCGCCTCTGACCTCCCATCGAAATCAATGGGAGGCAGAAAATGCATTTTTCGCTGCGTTTTCTGTCTGCTGTTCTCAATCGCCGCAGGCAAAAAACGCGGCAAGATAGTGTGGGCAGGTCAAAATCTGCCTCAAAATTCGGTGCGCGGTTCCAGGCGGTCGCCGGTGCGCATGCGCGGGAGTTTGCGGGTGCGCGTGATCGGCCGCACGGGCGGCGGTGTTTGACGGCCCCCATGCTACCCAGGGCCGCCATCAGGGGGGGTATTAGGGGTACTGATGTGAGAGGCCCGGCCAAACCTAATTGAAAGGGGGGCCCGCAGCTCATGACATTCTTTTGGCGAAAAAAACGGGCCCCATTGCAGGGGCCTGTTTTTTTTCTACCAAAGGCAAGTCGCGGCAGTTTGCCGGGCCCCCCTTTCAATTAGGTTTGGCTGGGCCTCTCACATCAGTACCCCTAATACCCCCCCTGATGGTGGCCCTGGGTACCATGATATAGTACTGGACGGAGTACCGTTAACAGGCGGTGCCACGGTAGGGGGGCCCAGAAAATGTAGCTGTAGGGGGCCCTGAAATTCCTGATGGCGGCCCTGCTTACGGTTAAAGAATTAGCCTCAGAAACAGTGGTTCTGAACATGCTGCCAATAGCTCGCCTGGGAAACATCCAGAGAAGTCCAAGATAGTGTTTTTTAGACTGGCTGCCACGAGCTGAAACGAATGCAGCCAAGAGCGAGCGTCTGTGACTTACGGTTCAAGAGTTATTCACAGAAACATGGTTCTGAACTTTGCTGCCAGCCGCGAAAGCAAAAATAACCAAGATCGAGCGTCTAGGATTTACTTGTCAATAGCTCGCCTGGGAAACATCCAGAGAAGTCAAAGACAGTGCTTCTATACTACTTGCCAGGCGCTGAGACGAATGCCGCCAAGATCGAGCGTCTATGACTTACGGTTCAAGAATTAGCCTCAAAAACAGTGGGAAACAGTGCTTCTATACTAATTGCCAGGCGCTGAGACAAATGCCGCCAAGATCGAGCGTCTATGACTTACGGTTCAAGAATTAGCCTCAGAAACAGTGGTTCTGAACATGCTACCAATAGCTCGCCTGGGAAACATCCAGAGAAGTCCAAGATAGTGTTTTTTAGACTGGCTGCCACGATCTGAAACGAATGCAGCCAAGAGCGAGCGTCTGTGACTTACGGTTCAAAAGTTATTCACAGAAACATGGTTCTGAACTTTGCTGCCAGCCGCGAAAGCGAAAATAACCAAGATCGAGCGTCTAGGATTTACTTGTCAATAGCTCGCCTGGGAAACATCCAGAGAAGTCCAAGATAGTGTTTTTTAAACTGGCTGCCACGAGCTGAAACGAATGCAGCCAAGAGCGAGCGTCTGTGACTTACGGTTCAAGAGTTATTCACAGAAACATGGTTCTGAACTTTGCTGCCAGCCGCGAAAGTGAAAATAACCAAGATCGAGCGTCTAGGATTTACTTGTCAATAGCTCGCCTGGGAAACATCCAGAGAAGTCAAAGACAGTGCTTCTATACTAATTGCCAGGCGCTGAGACGAATGCCGCCAAGATCCAGCGTCTATGACTTACGGTTCAAGAATTAGCCTCAAAAACAGTGGGAAACAGTGCTTCTATACTAATTGCCAGGCGCTGAGACGAATGCCGCCAAGATCGAGCGTCTATGACTTACGGTTCAAGAATTAGCTCAGAAACAGTGGTTCTGAACATGCTGCCAATAGCTCGCCTGGGAAACATCCAGAGAATTCCAAGATAGTGTTTTTTAGACTGGCTGCCACGAGCTGAAACGAATGCAGCCAAGAGCGAGCGTCTGTGACTTACGGTTCAAGAGTTATTCACAGAAACATGGTTCTGAACTTTGCTGCCAGCCGCGAAAGCGAAAATAACCAAGATCGAGCGTCTAGGATTTACTTGTCAATAGCTCGTCTGGGAAACATCCAGAGAAGTCAAAAACAGTGCTTCTATACTAATTGCCAGGCGCTGAGACGAATGCCGCCAAGATCCAGCGTCTATGACTTACGGTTCAAGAATTAGCCTCAGAAACAGTGGGAAACAGTGCTTCTAAACTAATTGCCCGGAGCTGAGACGAATGCCGCCAAGATCGAGCGTATAGGATTTACTTGTCAATAGCTCGCCTGGGAAACATCCAGAGAAGTCAAAGACAGTGCTACTATACTAATTGCCAGGAGCTGAGACGAATGCCGCCAAGATCGAGCGTCTATGACTTACGGTTCAAGAATTAGCCTCAGAAACAGTGGTTCTGAACATGCTGCCAATAGCTCGCCTGGGAAACATCCAGAGAAGTCCAAGATAGTGTTTTTTAGACTGGCTGCCACGAGCTGAAACGAATGCAGCCAAGAGCGAGCGTCTGTGACTTACGTTTCAAGAGTTATTCACAGAAAAATGGTTCTGAACTTTGCTGCCAGCCGCGAAAGCGAAAATAACCAATATCGAGCGTCTAGGATTTACATGTCAATAGCTCGTCTGGGAATCATCCAGATAAGTCAAAGACAGTGCTTCTATACTAATTGCCAGGCGCTGAGACGAATGCCGCCAAGATCCAGCGTCTATGACTTACGGTTCAAGAATTAGCCTCAGAAACAGTGGGAAACAGTGCTTCTATACTAATTGCCAGGCGCTGAGACGAATGCCGCCAAGATCGAGCGTCTATGACTTACGGTTCAAGAATTAGCCTCGGAAACAGTGCTTCTATACTAATTGCCAGGCGCTGAGACAAATGCCGCCAAGATCGAGCGTCTATGACTTACGGTTCAAGAATTAGCCTCAGAAACAGTGGTTCTGAACATGCTGCCAATAGCTCGCCTGGGAAACATCCAGAGAAGTCCAAGATAGTGTTTTTTAGACTGTCTGCCACGAGCTAAAACGAATGCAGCCAAGAGCGAGCGTCTGTGACTTACGGTTCAAGAGTTATTCACAGAAACATGGTTCTGAACTTTGCTGCCAGCCGCGAAAGCGAAAATAACCAAGATCGAGCGTCTAGGATTTACTTGTCAATAGCTCGTCTGGGAATCATCCAGATAAGTCAAAGACAGTGCTTCTATACTAATTGCCAGGCGCTGAGACGAATGCCGCCAAGATCGAGCGTCTATGACTTACGGTTCAAGAATTAGCCTCAGAAACAGTGGTTCTGAACATGCTGCCAATAGCTCGCCTGGGAAACCTCCAGAGAAGTCCAAGATAGTGTTTTTTAGACTGGCTGCCACGAGCTGAAACGAATGCAGCCAAGAGCGAGCGTCTGTGACTTACGGTTCAAGAGTTATTCACAGAAACATGGTTCTGAACTTTGCTGCCAGCGGCTTAAGCGAAAATAACCAAGATCGAGCGTATTGGATTTACTTGTCAATAGCTCGCCTGGGAAACATCCAGAGAAGTCAAAGACAGTGCTTCCATACTAATTGCCAGGAGCTGAGACGAATGCCGCCAAGATCGAGCGTCTATGACTTACGGTTCAAGAATTAGCCTCAGAAACAGTGGTTCTGAACATGCTGCCAATAGCTCGCCTGGGAAACATCCAGAGAAGTCCAAGATAGTGTTTTTTAGACTGGCTGCCATGAGCTGAAACGAATGCAGCCAAGAGCGAGCGTCTGTGACTTACGGTTCAAGAGTTATTCACAGAAACATGGTTCTGAACTTTGCTGCCAGCCGCGAAAGCGAAAATAACAAAGATCGAGCGTCTAGGATTTACTTGTCAATAGCTCGCCTGGGAAACATCCAGAGAAGTCAAAGACAGTGCTTCTATACTAATTGCCAGGCGCTGAGACGAATGCCGCCAAGATCCAGCGTCTATGACTTACGGTTCTAGAATTAGCCTTAGAAACAGTGGGAAACAGTGCTTCTATACTAATTGCCAGCAGCTGAGACGAATGCCGCCAATATCGAGCGTCTATGACTTACGGTTCAAGAATTAGCCTCAGAAACAGTGGTTCTGAACATGCTGCCAATAGCTCGCCTGGGAAACATCCAGAGAAGTCCAAGATAGTGTTTTTTAGACTGGCTGCCACGAGCTGAAACGAATGCAGCCAAGAGCGAGCGTCTGTGACTTACGGTTCAAGAGTTATTCACAGAAACATGGTTCTGAACTTTGCTGCCAGCCGCGAAAGCGAAAATAACCAAGATCGAGCGTATAGGATTTACTTGTCAATAGCTCGCCTGGGAAACATCCAGAGAAGTCAAAGACAGTGCTTCTATACTAATTGCCAGGAGCTGAGACGAATGCCGCCAAGATCGAGCGTCTATGACTTACGGTTCAAGAATTAGCCTCAGAAACAGTGGTTCTGAACATGCTGCCAATAGCTCGCCTGGGAAACATCCAGAGAAGTCCAAGATAGTGTTTTTTAGACTGGCTGCCACGAGCTGAAACGAATGCAGCCAAGAGCGAGCGTCTGTGACTTACGGTTCAAGAGTTATTCACAGAAACATGGTTCTGAACTTTGCTGCCAGCCGCGAAAGCGAAAATAACCAAGATCGAGCGTCTAGGATTTACTTGTCAATAGCTCGTCTGGGAAACATCCAGAGAAGTCAAAAACAGTGCTTCTATACTAATTGCCAGGCGCTGATACGAATGCCGCCAAGATCCAGCGTCTATGACTTACGGTTCAAGAATTAGCCTCAGAAACAGTGGGAAACAGTGCTTCTATACTAATTGCCAGGCGCTAATACGAATGCCGCCAAGATCCAGCGTCTATGACTTACGGTTCAAGAATTAGCCTCAGAAACAGTGGGAAACAGTGCTTCTATACTAATTGCCAGGAGCTGAGACGAATGCCGCCAAGATCGAGCGTCTATGACTTACGGTTCAAGAATAAGCCTCAGAAACAGTGGTTCTGAACATGCTGCCAATAGCTCGCCTGGGAAACATCCAGAGAAGTCCAAGATAGTGTTTTTTAGACTGGCTGCCACGAGCTGAAACGAATGCAGCCAAGAGCGAGCGTCTGTGACTTACGGTTCAAGAGTTATTCACAGAAACATGGTTCTGAACTTTGCTGCCAGCCGCGAAAGCGAAAATAACCAAGATCGAGCGTATAGGATTTACTTGTCAATAGCTCGCCTGGGAAACATCCAGAGAAGTCAAAGACAGTGCTTCTATACTAATTGCCAGGAGCTGAGACGAATGCCGCCAAGATCGAGCGTCTATGACTTACGGTTCAAGAATTAGCCTCAGAAACAGTGGTTCTGAACATGCTGCCAATAGCTCGCCTGGGAAACATCCAGAGAAGTCCAAGATAGTGTTTTTTAGACTGGCTGCCACGAGCTGAAACGAATGCAGCCAAGAGCGAGCGTCTGTGACTTACGGTTCAAGAGTTATTCACAGAAACATGGTTCTGAACTTTGCTGCCAGCCGCGAAAGCGAAAATAACCAAGATCGAGCGTCTAGGATTTACTTGTCAATAGCTCGTCTGGGAATCATCCAGATAAGTCAAAGACAGTGCTTCTATACTAATTGCCAGGCGCTGAGACGAATGCCGCCAAGATCAAGCGTCTATGACTTACGGTTCAAGAATTAGCCTCAGAAACAGTGGGAAACAGTGCTTCTATACTAATTGCCAGGCGCTGAGACGAATGCCGCCAAGATCGAGCGTCTATAACTTACGGTTCAAGAATTAGCCTCAGAAACAGTGGGAAACAGTGCTTCTATACTAATTGCCAGGCGTTGAGACAAATGCTGCCAAGATCGAGCGTCTATGACTTACGGTTCAAGAATTAGCCTCAGAAACAGTGGTTCTGAACATGCTGCCAATAGCTCGCCTGGGAAACATCCAGAGAAGTCCAAGATAGTGTTTTTTAGACTGGCTGCCACGAGCTGAAACGAATGCAGCCAAGAGCGAGCGTCTGTGACTTACGGTTCAAGAGTTATTCACAGAAACATGGTTCTGAACTTTGCTGCCAGCCGCGAAAGCGAAAATAACCAAGATCGAGCGTCTAGGATTTACTTGTCAATAGCTCGTCTGGGAATCATCCAGATAAGTCAAAGACAGTGCTTCTATACTAATTGCCAGGCGCTGAGACGAATGCCGCCAAGATCCAGCGTCTATGACTTACGGTTCAAGAATTAGCCTCAGAAACAGTGGGAAACAGTGCTTCTATACTAATTGCCAGGCGCTGAGACGAATGCCGCCAAGATCGAGCGTCTATGACTTACGGTTCAAGAATTAGCCTCAGAAATAGTGGTTCTGAACATGCTGCCAATAGCTCGTCTGGGAAACATCCAGAGAAGTCTAAGATAGTGTTTTTTAGACTGGCTGCCACGAGCTGAAACGAATGCAGCCAAGAGCGAGCGTCTGTGACTTACGGTTCAAGAGTTATTCACAGAAACATGGTTCTGAACTTTGCTGCCAGCCGCTTAAGCGAAAATAACCAAGATCGAGCGTATAGGATTTACTTGTCAATAGCTCGCCTGGGAAACATCCAGAGAAGTCAAAGACAGTGCTTCTATACTAATTGCCAGGCGCTGAGACGAATGCCGCCAAGATCGAGCGTCTATAACTTACGGTTCAAGAATTAGCCTCAGAAACAGTGGGAAACAGTGCTTCTATACTAATTGCCAGGAGCTGAGACGAATGCCGCCAAGATCGAGCGTCTATGACTTACGGTTCAAGAATTAGCCTCAGAAACAGTGGTTCTGAACATGCTGCCAATAGCTCGCCTGGGAAACATCCAGAGAAGTCCAAGATAGTGTTTTTTAGACTGGCTGCCACGAGCTGAAACGAATGCAGCCAAGAGCGAGCGTCTGTGACTTACGGTTCAAGAGTTATTCACAGAAACATGGTTCTGAACTTTGCTGCCAGCCGCGAAAGCGAAAATAACCAAGATCGAGCGTCTAGGATTTACTTGTCAATAGCTCGTCTGGGAATCATCCAGATAAGTCAAAGACAGTGCTTCTATACTAATTGCCAGGCGCTGAGACGAATGCCGCCAAGATCCAGCGTCTATGACTTACGGTTCAAGAATTAGCCTCAGAAACAGTGGGAAACAGGGCTTCTATACTAATTGCCATGCGCTGAGACGAATGCCGCCAAGATCGAGCGTCTATGACTTACGGTTCAAGAATTAGCCTCAGAAACAGTGGTTCTGAACATGCTGCCAATAGCTCGCCTGGGAAACATCCAGAGAAGTCCAAGATAGTGTTTTTTAGACTGGCTGCCACGAGCTGAAACGAATGCAGCCAAGAGCGAGCGTCTGTGACTTACGGTTCAAGAGTTATTCACAGAAACATGGTTCTGAACTTTGCTGCCAGCCGCGAAAGCGAAAATAACCAAGATCGAGCGTCTAGGATTTACTTGTCAATAGCTTGTCTGGGAAGCATCCAGAGAAGTCAAAAACAGTGCTTCTATACTAATTGCCAGGCGCTGATACGAATGCCGCCAAGATCCAGCGTCTATGACTTACGGTTCAAGAATTAGCCTCAGAAACAGTGGGAAATATTGCTTCTATACTAATTGCCAGGCGCTAATACGAATGCCGCCAAGATCCAGCGTCTATGACTTACGGTTCAAGAATTAGCCTCAGAAACAGTGGGAAACAGTGCTTCTATACTAATTGCCAGGAGCTGAGACGAATGCCGCCAAGATCGAGCGTCTATGACTTACGGTTCAAGAATTAGCCTCAGAAACAGTGGTTCTGAACATGCTGCCAATAGCTCGCCTGGGAAACATCCAGAGAAGTCCAAGATAGTGTTTTTTAGATTGGCTGCCACGAGCTGAAACGAATGCAGCCAAGAGCGAGCGTCTGTGACTTACGGTTCAAGAGTTATTCACAGAAACATGGTTCTGAACTTTGCTGCCAGCCGCGAAAGCGAAAATAACCAAGATCGAGTGTCTAGGATTTACTTGTCAATTGCTCGTCTGGGAATCATCCAGATAAGTCAAAGACAGCGCTTCTATACTAATTGCCAGGCGCTGATACGAATGCCGCCAAGATCCAGCGTCTATGACTTACGGTTCAAGAATTAGCCTCAGAAACAGTGGGAAATATTGCTTCTATACTAATTGCCAGGCGCTAATACGAATGCCGCCAAGATCCAGCGTCTATGACTTACGGTTCAAGAATTAGCCTCAGAAACAGTGGGAAACAGTGCTTCTATACTAATTGCCAGGAGCTGAGACGAATGCCGCCAAGATCGAGCGTCTATGACTTACGGTTCAAGAATTAGCCTCAGAAACAGTGGTTCTGAACATGCTGCCAATAGCTCGCCTGGGAAACATCCAGAGAAGTCCAAGATAGTGTTTTTTAGATTGGCTGCCACGAGCTGAAACGAATGCAGCCAAGAGCGAGCGTCTGTGACTTACGGTTCAAGAGTTATTCACAGAAACATGGTTCTGAACTTTGCTGCCAGCCGCGAAAGCGAAAATAACCAAGATCGAGTGTCTAGGATTTACTTGTCAATTGCTCGTCTGGGAATCATCCAGATAAGTCAAAGACAGTGCTTCTATACTAATTGCCAGGCGCTGAGACGAATGCCGCCAAGATCCAGCGTCTATGTCTTACTGTTCAAGAATTAGCCTCAGAAACAGTGGGAAACAGTGCTTCTATACTAATTGCCAGGCGCTGAGACGAATGCCGCCAAGATCGAGCGTCTATGACTTACGGTTCAAGAATTAGCCTCAGAAATAGTGGTTCTGAACATGCTGCCAATAGCTCGTCTGGGAAACATCCAGAGAAGTCCAAGATAGTGTTTTTTAGACTGGCTGCCACGAGCTGAAACGAATGCAGCCATGAGCGAGCGTCTGTGACTTACGGTTCAAGAGTTATTCACAGAAACATGTTTCTGAACTTTGCTGCCAGCCGCTTAAGCGAAAATAACCAAGATCGAGCGTATAGGATTTACTTGTCAATAGCTCGCCTGGGAAACATCCAGAGAAGTCAAAGACAGTGCTTCTATACTAATTGCCAGGCGCTGAGACGAATGCCGCCAAGATCAAGCGTCTATGACTTACGGTTCAAGAATTAGCCTCAGAAACAGTGGGAAACAGTGCTTCTATACTAATTGCCAGGCGCTGAGACGAATGCCGCCAAGATCGAGCGTCTATAACTTACGGTTCAAGAATTAGCCTCAGAAACAGTGGGAAACAGTGCTTCTATACTAATTGCCAGGCGTTGAGACAAATGCTGCCAAGATCGAGCGTCTATGACTTACGGTTCAAGAATTAGCCTCAGAAACAGTGGTTCTGAACATGCTGCCAATAGCTCGCCTGGGAAACATCCAGAGAAGTCCAAGATAGTGTTTTTTAGACTGGCTGCCACGAGCTGAAACGAATGCAGCCAAGAGCGAGCGTCTGTGACTTACGGTTCAAGAGTTATTCACAGAAACATGGTTCTGAACTTTGCTGCCAGCCGCGAAAGCGAAAATAACCAAGATCGAGCGTCTAGGATTTACTTGTCAATAGCTCGTCTGGGAATCATCCAGATAAGTCAAAGACAGTGCTTCTATACTAATTGCCAGGCGCTGAGACGAATGCCGCCAAGATCCAGCGTCTATGACTTACGGTTCAAGAATTAGCCTCAGAAACAGTGGGAAACAGTGCTTCTATACTAATTGCCAGGCGCTGAGACGAATGCCGCCAAGATCGAGCGTCTATGACTTACGGTTCAAGAATTAGCCTCAGAAATAGTGGTTCTGAACATGCTGCCAATAGCTCGTCTGGGAAACATCCAGAGAAGTCTAAGATAGTGTTTTTTAGACTGGCTGCCACGAGCTGAAACGAATGCAGCCAAGAGCGAGCGTCTGTGACTTACGGTTCAAGAGTTATTCACAGAAACATGGTTCTGAACTTTGCTGCCAGCCGCTTAAGCGAAAATAACCAAGATCGAGCGTATAGGATTTACTTGTCAATAGCTCGCCTGGGAAACATCCAGAGAAGTCAAAGACAGTGCTTCTATACTAATTGCCAGGCGCTGAGACGAATGCCGCCAAGATCGAGCGTCTATAACTTACGGTTCAAGAATTAGCCTCAGAAACAGTGGGAAACAGTGCTTCTATACTAATTGCCAGGAGCTGAGACGAATGCCGCCAAGATCGAGCGTCTATGACTTACGGTTCAAGAATTAGCCTCAGAAACAGTGGTTCTGAACATGCTGCCAATAGCTCGCCTGGGAAACATCCAGAGAAGTCCAAGATAGTGTTTTTTAGACTGGCTGCCACGAGCTGAAACGAATGCAGCCAAGAGCGAGCGTCTGTGACTTACGGTTCAAGAGTTATTCACAGAAACATGGTTCTGAACTTTGCTGCCAGCCGCGAAAGCGAAAATAACCAAGATCGAGCGTCTAGGATTTACTTGTCAATAGCTCGTCTGGGAATCATCCAGATAAGTCAAAGACAGTGCTTCTATACTAATTGCCAGGCGCTGAGACGAATGCCGCCAAGATCCAGCGTCTATGACTTACGGTTCAAGAATTAGCCTCAGAAACAGTGGGAAACAGGGCTTCTATACTAATTGCCATGCGCTGAGACGAATGCCGCCAAGATCGAGCGTCTATGACTTACGGTTCAAGAATTAGCCTCAGAAACAGTGGTTCTGAACATGCTGCCAATAGCTCGCCTGGGAAACATCCAGAGAAGTCCAAGATAGTGTTTTTTAGACTGGCTGCCACGAGCTGAAACGAATGCAGCCAAGAGCGAGCGTCTGTGACTTACGGTTCAAGAGTTATTCACAGAAACATGGTTCTGAACTTTGCTGCCAGCCGCGAAAGCGAAAATAACCAAGATCGAGCGTCTAGGATTTACTTGTCAATAGCTTGTCTGGGAAGCATCCAGAGAAGTCAAAAACAGTGCTTCTATACTAATTGCCAGGCGCTGATACGAATGCCGCCAAGATCCAGCGTCTATGACTTACGGTTCAAGAATTAGCCTCAGAAACAGTGGGAAATATTGCTTCTATACTAATTGCCAGGCGCTAATACGAATGCCGCCAAGATCCAGCGTCTATGACTTACGGTTCAAGAATTAGCCTCAGAAACAGTGGGAAACAGTGCTTCTATACTAATTGCCAGGAGCTGAGACGAATGCCGCCAAGATCGAGCGTCTATGACTTACGGTTCAAGAATTAGCCTCAGAAACAGTGGTTCTGAACATGCTGCCAATAGCTCGCCTGGGAAACATCCAGAGAAGTCCAAGATAGTGTTTTTTAGATTGGCTGCCACGAGCTGAAACGAATGCAGCCAAGAGCGAGCGTCTGTGACTTACGGTTCAAGAGTTATTCACAGAAACATGGTTCTGAACTTTGCTGCCAGCCGCGAAAGCGAAAATAACCAAGATCGAGTGTCTAGGATTTACTTGTCAATTGCTCGTCTGGGAATCATCCAGATAAGTCAAAGACAGTGCTTCTATACTAATTGCCAGGCGCTGAGACGAATGCCGCCAAGATCCAGCGTCTATGTCTTACTGTTCAAGAATTAGCCTCAGAAACAGTGGGAAACAGTGCTTCTATACTAATTGCCAGGCGCTGAGACGAATGCCGCCAAGATCGAGCGTCTATGACTTACGGTTCTAGAATTAGCCTCAGAAATAGTGGTTCTGAACATGCTGCCAATAGCTCGTCTGGGAAACATCCAGAGAAGTCCAAGATAGTGTTTTTTAGACTGGCTGCCACGAGCTGAAACGAATGCAGCCATGAGCGAGCGTCTGTGACTTACGGTTCAAGAGTTATTCACAGAAACATGTTTCTGAACTTTGCTGCCAGCCGCTTAAGCGAAAATAACCAAGATCGAGCGTATAGGATTTACTTGTCAATAGCTCGCCTGGGAAACATCCAGAGAAGTCAAAGACAGTGCTTCTATACTAATTGCCAGGCGCTGAGACGAATGCCGCCAAGATCGAGCGTCTATGACTTACGGTTCAAGAATTAGCCTCAGAAACAGTGGGAAACAGTGCTTCTATACTAATTGCCAGGCGCTGAGACAAATGCCGCCAAGATCGAGCGTCTATGACTTACGGTTCAAGAAATAGCCTCAGAAACAGTGGTTCTGAACATGCTGCCAATAGCTCGCCTGGGAAACATCCAGAGAAGTCCAAGATAGTGTTTTTTAGACTGGCTGCCACGAGCTGAAACGAATGCAGCCAAGAGCGAGCGTCTGTGACTTACGGTTCAAGAGTTATTCACAGAAACATGGTTCTGAACTTTGATGCCAGCCGCGAAAGCGAAAATAACCAAGATCGAGCGTCTAGGATTTACTTGTCAATAGCTCGTCTGGGAATCATCCAGATAAGTCAAAGACAGTGCTTCTATACTAATTGCCAGGCGCTGAGACGAATGCCGCCAAGATCCAGCGTCTATGACTTACGGTTCAAGAATTAGCCTCAGAAACAGTGGGAAACAGGGCTTCTATACTAATTGCCATGCGCTGAGACGAATGCCGCCAAGATCGAGCGTCTATGACTTACGGTTCAAGAATTAGCCTCAGAAACAGTGGTTCTGAACATGCTGCCAATAGCTCGCCTGGGAAACATCCAGAGAAGTCCAAGATAGTGTTTTTTAGACTGGCTGCCACGAGCTGAAACGAATGCAGCCAAGAGCGAGCGTCTGTGACTTACGGTTCAAGAGTTATTCACAGAAACATGGTTCTGAACTTTGCTGCCAGCCGCGAAAGCGAAAATAACCAAGATCGAGCGTCTAGGATTTACTTGTCAATAGCTCGTCTGGGAAACATCCAGAGAAGTCAAAAACAGTGCTTCTATACTAATTGCCAGGCGCTGATACGAATGCCGCCAAGATCCAGCGTCTATGACTTACGGTTCAAGAATTAGCCTCAGAAACAGTGGGAAACATTGCTTCTATACTAATTGCCAGGCGCTAATACGAATGCCGCCAAGATCCAGCGTCTATGACTTACGGTTCAAGAATTAGCCTCAGAAACAGTGGGAAACAGTGCTTCTATACTAATTGCCAGGAGCTGAGACGAATGCCGCCAAGATCGAGCGTCTATGACTTACGGTTCAAGACTTAGCCTCAGAAACAGTGGTTCTGAACATGCTGCCAATAGCTCGCCTGGGAAACATCCAGAGAAGTCCAAGATAGTGTTTTTTAGACTGGCTGCCACGAGCTGAAACGAATGCAGCCAAGAGCGAGCGTCTGTGACTTACGGTTCAAGAGTTATTCACAGAAACATGGTTCTGAACTTTGCTGCCAGCCGCGAAAGCGAAAATAACCAAGATCGAGCGTCTAGGATTTACTTGTCAATAGCTCGTCTGGGAATCATCCAGATAAGTCAAAGACAGTGCTTCTATACTAATTGCCAGGCGCTGAGACGAATGCCGCCAAGATCCAGCGTCTATGACTTACGGTTCAAGAATTAGCCTCAGAAACAGTGGTTCTGAACATGCTGCCAATAGCTCGCCTGGGAAACATCCAGAGAAGTCCAAGATAGTGTTTTTTAGACTGGCTGCCACGAGCTGAAACGAATGCAGCCAAGAGCGAGCGTCTGTGACTTACGGTTCAAGAGTTATTCACAGAAACATGGTTCTGAACTTTGCTGCCAGCCGCGAAAGCGAAAATAACCAAGATCGAGCGTCTAGGATTTACTTGTCAATAGCTCGTCTGGGAAACATCCAGAGAAGTCAAAAACAGTGCTTCTATACTAATTGCCAGGCGCTGATACGAATGCCGCCAAGATCCAGCGTCTATGACTTACGGTTCAAGAATTAGCCTCAGAAACAGTGGGAAACATTGCTTCTATACTAATTGCCAGGCGCTAATACGAATGCCGCCAAGATCCAGCGTCTATGACTTACGGTTCAAGAATTAGCCTCAGAAACAGTGGGAAACAGTGCTTCTATACTAATTGCCAGGAGCTGAGACGAATGCCGCCAAGATCGAGCGTCTATGACTTACGGTTCAAGAATTAGCCTCAGAAACAGTGGTTCTGAACATGCTGCCAATAGCTCGCCTGGGAAACATCCAGAGAAGTCCAAGATAGTGTTTTTTAGACTGGCTGCCACGAGCTGAAACGAATGCAGCCAAGAGCGAGCGTCTGTGACTTACGGTTCAAGAGTTATTCACAGAAACATGGTTCTGAACTTTGCTGCCAGCCGCGAAAGCGAAAATAACCAAGATCGAGCGTCTAGGATTTACTTGTCAATAGCTCGTCTGGGAATCATCCAGATAAGTCAAAGACAGTGCTTCTATACTAATTGCCAGGCGCTGAGACGAATGCCGCCAAGATCCAGCGTCTATGACTTACGGTTCAAGAATTAGCCTCAGAAACAGTGGGAAACAGTGCTTCTATACTAATTGCCAGGCGCTGAGACAAATGCCGCCAAGATCGAGCGTCTATGACTTACGGTTCAAGAATTAGCCTCAGAAACAGTGGTTCTGAACATGCTGCCAATAGCTCGCCTGGGAAACATCCAGAGAAGTCCAAGATAGTGTTTTTTAGACTGGCTGCCACGAGCTGAAACGAATGCAGCCAAGAGCGAGCGTCTGTGACTTACGGTTCAAGAGTTATTCACAGAAACATGGTTCTGAACTTTGCTGCCAGCCGCGAAAGCGAAAATAACCAAGATCGGGCGTCTAGGATTTACTTGTCAATAGCTCGTCTGGGAATCATCCAGATAAGTCAAAGACAGTGCTTCTATACTAATTGCCAGGCGCTGAGACGAATGCCGCCAAGATCCAGCGTCTATGACTTACGGTTCAAGAATTAGCCTCAGAAACAGTGGGAAACAGTGCTTCTATACTAATTGCCAGGCGCTGAGACGAATGCCGCCAAGATCGAGCGTCTATGACTTACGGTTCAAGAATTAGCCTCAGAAATAGTGGTTCTGAACATGCTGCCAATAGCTCGTCTGGGAAACATCCAGAGAAGTCCAAGATAGTGTTTTTTATACTGGCTGCCACTAGCTGAAACGAATGCAGCCAAGAGCGAGCGTCTGTGACTTACGGTTCAAGAGTTATTCACAGAAACATGTTTCTGAACTTTGCTGCCAGCCGCTTAAGCGAAAATAACCAAGATCGAGCGTCTAGGATTTACTTGTCAATAGCTCGTCTGGGAATCATCCAGATAAGTCAAAGACAGTGCTTCTATACTAATTGCCAGGCGCTGAGACGAATGCCGCCAAGATCCAGCGTCTATGACTTACGGTTCAAGAATTAGCCTCAGAAACAGTGGTTCTGAACATGCTGCCAATAGCTCGCCTGGGAAACATCCAGAGAAGTCCAAGATAGTGTTTTTTAGACTGGCTGCCACGAGCTGAAACGAATGCAGCCAAGAGCGAGCGTCTGTGACTTACGGTTCAAGAGTTATTCACAGAAACATGGTTCTGAACTTTGCTGCCAGCCGCGAAAGCGAAAATAACCAAGATCGAGCGTCTAGGATTTACTTGTCAATAGCTCGTCTGGGAAACATCCAGAGAAGTCAAAAACAGTGCTTCTATACTAATTGCCAGGCGCTGATACGAATGCCGCCAAGATCCAGCGTCTATGACTTACGGTTCAAGAATTAGCCTCAGAAACAGTGGGAAACATTGCTTCTATACTAATTGCCAGGCGCTAATACGAATGCCGCCAAGATCCAGCGTCTATGACTTACGGTTCAAGAATTAGCCTCAGAAACAGTGGGAAACAGTGCTTCTATACTAATTGCCAGGAGCTGAGACGAATGCCGCCAAGATCGAGCGTCTATGACTTACGGTTCAAGAATTAGCCTCAGAAACAGTGGTTCTGAACATGCTGCCAATAGCTCGCCTGGGAAACATCCAGAGAAGTCCAAGATAGTGTTTTTTAGACTGGCTGCCACGAGCTGAAACGAATGCAGCCAAGAGCGAGCGTCTGTGACTTACGGTTCAAGAGTTATTCACAGAAACATGGTTCTGAACTTTGCTGCCAGCCGCGAAAGCGAAAATAACCAAGATCGAGCGTCTAGGATTTACTTGTCAATAGCTCGTCTGGGAATCATCCAGATAAGTCAAAGACAGTGCTTCTATACTAATTGCCAGGCGCTGAGACGAATGCCGCCAAGATCCAGCGTCTATGACTTACGGTTCAAGAATTAGCCTCAGAAACAGTGGGAAACAGTGCTTCTATACTAATTGCCAGGCGCTGAGACAAATGCCGCCAAGATCGAGCGTCTATGACTTACGGTTCAAGAATTAGCCTCAGAAACAGTGGTTCTGAACATGCTGCCAATAGCTCGCCTGGGAAACATCCAGAGAAGTCCAAGATAGTGTTTTTAGACTGGCTGCCACGAGCTGAAACGAATGCAGCCAAGAGCGAGCGTCTGTGACTTACGGTTCAAGAGTTATTCACAGAAACATGGTTCTGAACTTTGCTGCCAGCCGCGAAAGCGAAAATAACCAAGATCGAGCGTCTAGGATTTACTTGTCAATAGCTCGTCTGGGAATCATCCAGATAAGTCAAAGACAGTGCTTCTATACTAATTGCCAGGCGCTGAGACGAATGCCGCCAAGATCCAGCGTCTATGACTTACGGTTCAAGAATTAGCCTCAGAAACAGTGGGAAACAGTGCTTCTATACTAATTGCCAGGCGCTGAGACGAATGCCGCCAAGATCGAGCGTCTATGACTTACGGTTCAAGAATTAGCCTCAGAAATAGTGGTTCTGAACATGCTGCCAATAGCTCGTCTGGGAAACATCCAGAGAAGTCCAAGATAGTGTTTTTTATACTGGCTGCCACTAGCTGAAACGAATGCAGCCAAGAGCGAGCGTCTGTGACTTACGGTTCAAGAGTTATTCACAGAAACATGTTTCTGAACTTTGCTGCCAGCCGCTTAAGCGAAAATAACCAAGATCGAGCTGTATAGGATTTACTTGTCAATAGCTCGCCTGGGAAACATCCAGAGAGTCAAAGACAGTGCTTCTATACTAATTGACAGGCGCTGAGACGAATGCCGCCAAGATCGAGCGTCTATGACTTACGGTTCAAGAATTAGCCTCAGAAACAGTGGGAAACAGTGCTTCTATACTAATTGCCAGGCGCTGAGACAAATGCCGCCAAGATCGAGCGTCTATGACTTACGGTTCAAGAATTAGCCTCAGAAACAGTGGTTCTGAACACACTGCCAATAGCTCGCCTGGGAAACATCCAGAGAAGTCCAAGGTAGTGTTTTTTAGACTGGCTGCCACGAGCTGAAACGAATGCAGCCAAGAGCGAGCGTCTGTGACTTACGGTTCAAGAGTTATTCACAGAAACATGTTTCTGAACTTTGCTGCCAGCCGCGAAAGCGAAAATAACCAAGATCGAGTGTCTAGGATTTACTTGTCAATAGCTCGTCTGGGAATCATCCAGATAAGTCAAAGACAGTGCTTCTATACTAATTGCCAGGCGCTGAGACGAATGCCGCCCAAGATCCAGCGTCTATGACTTACGGTTCAAGAATTAGCCTCAGAAACAGTGGGAAACAGGGCTTCCATACTAATTGCCATGCGCTGAGACGAATGCCGCCAAGATCGAGCGTCTATGACTTACGGTTCAAGAGTTAGCCTCAGAAAACCGTGGTACTGAACATGCTGCCAATAGCTCGCCTGGGAAACATCCAGAGAAGTCCAAGATAGTGTTTTTTAGACTGGCTGCCACGAGCTGAAACGAATGCAGCAAAGAGCGAGCGTCTGTGACTTACGGTTCAAGAGTTATTCACAGAAACAGGGTTCTGAACTTTGCTGCCAGCCGCAAAAGCGAAAATAACCAAGATCGAGCGTATAGGATTTACTTGTCAATAGCTCGCCTGGGAAACATCCAGAGAAGTCAAAGACAGTGCTTCTATACTAATTGCCAGGAGCTGAGACGAATGCCGCCAAGATCGAGCGTCTATGACTTACGGTTCAAGAATTAGCCTCAGAAACAGTGGTCTGAACATGCTGCCAATAGCTCGCCTGGGAAACATCCAGAGAATCCAAGATAGTGTTTTTTAGACTGGCTGCCACGAGCTGAAACGAATGCAGCCAAGAGCGAGCGTCTGTGACTTACGGTTCAAGAGTTATTCACAGAAACATGGTTCTGAACTTTGCTGCCAGCCGCGAAAGCGAAAATAACCAAGATCGAGCGTCTAGGTTTACTTGTCAATAGCTCGTCTGGGAAACATCCAGAGAAGTCAAAAACAGTGCTTCTATACTAATTGCCAGGCGCTGAGACGAATGCCGCCAAGATCCAGCGTCTATGACTTACGGTTCAAGAATAGCCTCAGAAACAGTGGGAAACAGTGCTTCTATACTAATTGCCAGGAGGCTGAGACGAATGCCGCCAAGATCGAGCGTCTATGACTTACGGTTCAAGAATTAGCCTCAGAAACAGTGGTTCTGAACATGCTGCCAATAGCTCGCCTGGGAAACATCCAGAGAAGTCCAAGATAGTGTTTTTTAGACTGGCTGCCACGAGCTGAAACGAATGCAGCCAAGAGCGAGCGTCTGTGACTTACGGTTCAAGAGTTATTCACAGAAACATGGTTCTGAACTTTGCTGCCAGCCGCGAAAGCGAAAATAACCAAGATCGAGCGTCTAGGATTTACTTGTCAATAGCTCGCCTGGGAAACATCCAGAGAAGTCAAAGACAGTGCTTCTATACTAATTGCCAGGCGCTGAGACGAATGCCGCCAAGATCCAGCGTCTATGACTTACGGTTCAAGAATTAGCCTTAGAAACAGTGGGAAACAGTGCTCTATACTAATTGCCAGGAGCTGAGACGAATGCCGCCAATATCGAGCGTCTATGACTTACGGTTCAAGAATTAGCCTCAGAAATAGTGGTTCTGAACATGCTGCCAATAGCTCGCCTGGGAAACATCCAGAGAAGTCCAAGATAGTGTTTTTTAGACTGGCTGCCACGAGCTGAAACGAATGCAGCCAAGAGCGAGCGTAGCTGTGACTTACGGTTCAAGAGTTATTCACAGAAACATGGGTTCTGAACTTTGCTGCCAGCCGCGAAAGCGAAAATAACCAAGATCGAGCGTCTAGGATTTACTTGTCAATAGCTCGCCTGGGAAACATCCAGAGAAGTCCAAGATAGTGTTTTTTTAAAACTGGCTGCCACGAGCTGAAACGAATGCAGCTAAGAGCGAGCGTCTGTGACTTACGGTTCAAGAGTTATTCACAGAAACATGGTTCTGAACTTTGCTGCCAGCCGCGAAAGTGAAAATAACCAAGATCGAGCGTCTAGGATTTACTTGTCAATAGCTCGCCTGGGAAACATCCAGAGAAGTCAAAGACAGTGCTTCTATACTAATTGCCAGGCGCTGAGACGAATGCCGCCAAGATCCAGCGTCTATGACTTAGGGTTCAAGAATTAGCCTCAGAAACAGTGGGAAACATTGCTTCTATACTAATTGCCAGGCGCTGAGACAAATGCCGCCAAGATCGAGCGTCTATGACTTACGGTTCAAGAATTAGCCTCAGAAACAGTGGTTCTGAACATGCTGCCAATAGATCGCCTGGGAAAACATCCAGAGAAGTCCAAGATAGTGTTTTTTAGACTGGCTGCCACGAGCTGAAACGAATGCAGCCAAGAGCGAGCGTCTGTGGCTTACGGTTCAAGAGTTATTCACAGAAACATGGTTCTGAACTTTGCTGCCAGCCGCGAAAGCGAAAATAACCAAGATCGAGCGTCTAGGATTTACTTGTCAATAGCTCGCCTGGGGAAACATCCAGAGAAGTCAAAGACAGTGCTTCTATACTAATTGCCAGGAGCTGAGACGAATGCCGCCAAGATCGAGCGTCTATGACTTACGGTTCAAGAATTAGCCTCAGAAACAGTGTTCTGAACATGCTGCCAATAGCTCGCCTGGGAAACATCCAGAGAAGTCCAAGATAGTGTTTTTTAGACTGGCTGCCACGAGCTGAAACGAATGCAGCCAAGAGCGAGCGTCTGTGACTTACGGTTCAAGAGTTATTCACCAGAAACATGGTTCTGAACTTTGCTGCCAGCCGCGAAAGCGAAAATAACCAAGATCGAGCGTCTAGGATTTACTTGTCAATAGCTCGCCTGGGAAACATCCAGAGAAGTCAAAGACAGTGCTTCTATACTAATTGCCAGGCGCTGAGACGAATGCCGCCAAGATCCAGCGTCTATGACTTACGGTTCAAGAATTAGCCTTAGAAACAGTGGGAAACAGTGCTTCTATACTAATTGCCAGGAGCTGAGACGAATGCCGCCAATATCGAGCGTCTATGACTTACGGTTCAAGAATTAGCCTCAGAAATAGTGGTTCTGAACATGCTGCCAATAGCTCGCCTGGGAAACATCCAGAGAAGTCCAAGATAGTGTTTTTAGACTGGCTGCCACGAGCTGAAACGAATGCAGCCAAGAGCGAGCGTCTGTGACTTACGGTTCAAGAGTTATTCACAGAAACATGGTTCTGAACTTTGCTGCCAGCCGCGAAAGCGAAAATAACCAAGATCGAGCGTCTAGGATTTACTTGTCAATAGCTCGCCTGGGAAACATCCAGAGAAGTCCAAGATAGTGTTTTTAAACTGGCTGCCACGAGCTGAAACAATGCAGCTAAGAGCGAGCGTCTGTGACTTACGGGTTCAAGAGTTATTCACAGAAACATGGTTCTGAACTTTGCTGCCAGCCGCGAAAGTGAAAATAACCAATCTTGAATTTACTGTCAATAGCTCCGCTGGGAAACATCCAGAGAAGTCAAAGACAGTGCTTCTATACTAATTGCCAGGCGCTGAGACGAATGCCGCCAAGATCCAGCGTCTATGACTTAGGGTTCAAGAATTAGCCTCAGAAACAGTGGGAAACATTGCTTCTATACTAATTGCCAGGCGCTGAGACAAATGCCGCCAAGATCGAGCGTCTATGACTTACGGTTCAAGAATTAGCCTCAGAAACAGTGGTTCTGAACATAGCTGCCAATAGATCGCCTGGGAAACATCCAGAGAAGTCCAAGATAGTGTTTTTTAGACTGGCTGCCACGAGCTGAAACGAATGCAGCCAAGAGCGAGCGTCTGTGGCTTACGGTTCAAGAGTTATTCACAGAAACATGGTTCTGAACTTTGCTGCCAGCCGCGAAAGCGAAAATAACCAAGATCGAGCGTCTAGGATTTACTTGTCAATAGCTCGCCTGGGAAACATCCAGAGAAGTCAAAGACAGTGCTTCTATACTAATTGCCAGGAGCTGAGACGAATGCCGCCAAGATCGAGCGTCTATGACTTACGGTTCAAGAATTAGCCTCAGAAACAGTGGTTCTGAACATGCTGCCAATAGCTCGCCTGGGAAACATCCAGAGAAGTCCAAGATAGTGTTTTTTAGACTGGCTGGCCACGAGCTGAAACGAATGCAGCCAAGAGCGAGCGTCTGTGACTTACGGTTCAAGAGTTATTCACAGAGACATGGTTCTGAACTTTGCTGCCAGCCGCGAAAGCGAAAATAACCAAGATCGAGCGTCTA
>NW_027462206.1:0-46711 GCF_050947455.1 Rhinoderma darwinii
AGGCCTCGCTAGTACCAGTGTGGGAGACACTCTGGGAATCCGTGGTGCGGTTGACTTTTTATTATGTTGTTTAGATTTTGTTTCACAATAGATTAAATAGGACTATGGATTAAGGCTTTTAATGTCAACGGCCATTCTAAGCTGAATGTGCCTGCTCTCGTCAGATCGCAGAAGTTACACAGCTTAAGGCCTCGCTAGTACCAGTGTGGGAGACTGTCTGGGAATCCGTGGTGCGGTTGCCTTTTTATTATGTCGTTTAGATTTTGTTTCACAATAGATTAAATAGGACTATGGATTAAAGCATTTAACGTCAATGGCCATTCTAAGCTGAATGTGCCTGCTCTCGTCAGATCGCAGAAGTTACAAAGCTTAAGGCCTCGCTAGTACCAGTGTGGGAGACTGTCTGGGAATCCGTGGTGCGGTTAAATTTTTATTATGTCGTTTAGATTTTGTTTCACAATCGATTAAAAAGGACTATGGATTAAAGCATTTAATGTCAATGGCCATTCTAAGCTGAATGTGCCTGCTCTCGTCAGATTGCAGAAGTTACACAACTTAAGGCCTCGCTAGTACCAGTGTGGGTGACTGTCTGGGAATCCGTGGTGCGGTTGGCTTTTTATTATGTTGTTTAGATTTTGTTTCACAATAGATTAAATAGGACTATGGATTAAAGCATTTAACGTCAATGGCCATTCTAAGCTGAATGTTCCTGCTCTCGTCAGATCGCAGAAGTTACACAGCTTAAGGCCTCGCTAGTACCAGTGTGGGAGACTGTCTGGGAATCCGTGGTGCAGTTGACTTTTTATTATGTCGTTTAGATTTTGTTTCACAATCGATTAAATAGGACTATGGATTAAAGCATTTAATGTCAATGGCCATTCTAAGCTGAATGTCCCTGCCCTCGTCAGATCGCAGAAGTTACACAGCTTAAGGCCTCGCTAGTACCAGTGTGGGAGACTGTCTGGGAATCCGTGGTGCGGTTGACTTTTTATTATGTCGTTTAGATTTTGTTTCACAATCGATTAAAAAGGACTATGGATTAAAGCATTTAATGTCAATGGCCATTCTAAGCTGAATGTGCCTGCTCTCGTCAGACCGCAGAAGTTACACAGCTTAAGGCCTCGCTAGTACCAGTGTGGGAGACTGTCTGGGAATCCGTGGTGCGGTTGACTTTTTATTATGTCGTTTAGATTTTGTTTCACAATAGATTAAATAGGACTATGGATTAAAGAATTTAACGTCAATGGCCATTCTAAGCTGAATGTGCCTGCTCTCGTCAGAACACAGAAGTTACACAGCTTAAGGCCTCGCTAGTACCAGTGTGGGAGACTCTCTGGGAATCCGTGGTGCGGTTGAATTTTTATTATGTCGTTTAGATTTTGTTTCACAATCGATTAAAAAGGACTATGGATTAAAGCATTTAATGTCAATGGCCATTCTAAGCTAAATGTCCCTCCTCTCGTCAGATCACAAAAGTTACACAACTTTATTCCTCGCTAGTACCAGTGTGGGAGACTCTCTGGGAATCCGTGGTGCGGTTGACTGTTTACTATGTTGTTTAGATTTTGTTTCACAATAGATTAAATAGGACTATGGATTAAGGCTTTTAATGTCAATGGCCATTCTAAGCTGAATGTGCCTGCTCTCGGCAGATCGCAGAAGTTACACAGCTTAAGGCCTCGCTAGTACCAGTGTGGGAGACTGTCTGGGAATCCGTGGTGCAGTTGACTTTTTGTTATGTCGTTTAGATTTTGTTTCACAATCGATTAAAAAGGACTATGGATTAAAGCATTTAATGTCAGTGGCCATTCTAAGCTGAATGTGCCTGCTCTCGTCAGATCGCAGAAGTTACACAGCTTAAGGCCTCGCTAGTACCAGTGTGGGAGACTGTCTGTGAATCCGTGGAGCAGTTGAATTTTTATTATGTCGTTTATATTTTGATTCACAATCGATTAAAAAGGACTATGGATTAAAGCATTTAATGTCAATGGCCATTCTAAGCTGAATGTCCCTGCTCTCGTCAGATTGCAGAAGTTACACAGCTTAAAACCTCGCTAGTACCAGTGTGGGAGACTGTCTGGGAATCCGTGGTGCAGTTGCCTTTTTATTATGTCGTTTAGATTTTGTTTCACAATCGATTAAAAAGGACTATGGATTAAAGTGTTTAATGTCGATGGCCATTCTAAGCTGAATGTTCCTGCTCTCGTCAGATCGCAGAAGTTACACAGCTTAAGGCCTCGCTAGTACCAGTGTGGGAGACTGTCTCGGAATCCGTGGTGCGGTTGACTTTTTATTATGTCGTTTAGATTTTGTTTCACAATAGATTAAATAGGACTATGGATTAAAGCATTTAACGTCAATGGCCATTCTAAGCTGAATGTGCCTGCTCTCGTCAGATCGCAGAAGTTACACAGCTTAAGACCTCGCTAGTAACAGTGTGGGAGACTGTCTGGGAATCCGTGGTGCGGTTGACTTTTTATTATGTCGTTTAGATTATGTTTCACAGTCGATTAAAAAGGACTATGGATTAAAGCATTTAATGTCAATGGCCATTCTAAGCTGAATGTGCCTGCTCTCGTCAGATCGCAGAAGTTACACAGATTAAGGCCTCGTTAGTACCAGTGTGGGAGACTGTCTGGGAATACGTGGTGTGGTTGACTTTTTATTATGTCGTTTAGATTTTGTTTCACAATCGATTAAAAAGGACTATGGCTTAAAGCATTTAATGTCAATGGCCATTCTAAGCTGAATGTCCCTGCTCTCGTCAGATCGCAGAAGTTACACAGCTTAAGGCCTCGCTAGTACCAGTGTGGGAGACTGTCTGGGAATCCGTGGTGCGGTTGACTTTTTATTATGTCGTTTAGATTATGTTTCACAATCGATTAAAAAGGACTATGGATTAAAGCATTTAATGTCAATGGCCATTCTAAGCTGAATGTGCCTGCTCTCGTCAGATCGCAGAAGTTACACAGCTTAAGGCCTCGTTAGTACCAGTGTGGGAGACTGTCTGGGAATCCGTGGTGTGGTTGACTTTTTATTATGTCGTTTAGATTTTGTTTCACAATCGATTAAAAAGGACTATGGCTTAAAGCATTTAATGTCAATGGCCATTCTAAGCTGAATGTCCCTGCTCTCGTCAGATCGCAGAAGTTACACAGCTTAAGGCCTCGCTAGTACCAGTGTGGGAGACTGTCTGGGAATCCGTGGTGCGGTTGACTTTTTATTATGTTGTTTAGATTTTGTTTCACAATAGATTAAATAGGACTATGGATTAAGGCTTTTAATGTCAACGGCCATTCTAAGCTGAATGTGCCTGCTCTCGTCAGATCGCAGAAGTTACACAGCTTAAGGCCTCGCTAGTACCAGTGTGGGAGACTGTCTGGGAATCCGTGGTGCGGTTGCCTTTTTATTATGTCGTTTAGATTTTGTTTCACAATAGATTAAATAGGACTATGGATTAAAGCATTTAACGTCAATGGCCATTCTAAGCTGAATGTGCCTGCTCTCGTCAGATCGCAGAAGTTACACAGCTTAAGGCCTCGCTAGTACCAGTGTGGGAGACTGTCTGGGAATCCGTGGTGCGGTTGACTTTTTATTATGTCGTTTAGATTTTGTTTCACAATCGATTAAAAGGACTATGGATTAAAGCATTTAATGTCAATGGCCATTCTAAGCTGAATGTCCCTGCCCTCGTCAGATCGCAGAAGTTACACAGCTTAAGGCCTCGCTAGTACCAGTGTGGGAGACTGTCTGGGAATCCGTGGTGCGGTTGACTTTTTATTATGTCGTTTAGATTTTGTTTCACAATCGATTAAAAAGGACTATGGATTAAAGCATTTAATGTCAATGGCCATTCTAAGCTGAATGTGCCTGCTCTCGTCAGATCGCAGAAGTTACACAGCTTAAGGCCTCGCTAGTACCAGTGTGGGAAACTGTCTGGGAATCCGTGGTGCGGTTGACTTTTAATTATGTCGTTTAGATTTTGTTTCACAATCGATTAAAAAGGACTATTGATTAAAGCATTTAATGTCAATGGCCATTCTAAGCTGAATGTGCCTGCTCTTGTTAGATCGCAGAACTTACACAGCTTAACGCCTCGCTAGTACCAATGTGGGAGACTGTCTGGGAATCCGTGGTGCGGTTGACTTTTTATTATGTCGTTTAGATTTTGTTTCACAATAGATTAAATAGGACTATGGATTAAAGCATTTAACGTCAATGGCCATTCTAAGCTGAATGTGCCTGCTCTCATCAGATCGCAGAAGTTACACAGCTTAAGGCCTCGCTAGTACCAGTGTGGGAGACTGTCTGGGAATCCGTGGTGCGGTTGAATTTTTATTATGTCGTTTAGATTTTGTTTCACAATCGATTAAAAAGGACTATGGATTAAAGCATTTAACGTCAATGGCCATTCTAAGCTGAATGTACCTGCTCTCGTCAGATCGCAGAAGTTACACAGCTTAAGGCCTCGCTAGTACCAGTGTGGGAGACTGTCTGGGAATCCGTGGTGCGGTTGACTTTTTATTATGTCGTTTAGATTATGTTTCACAATCGATTAAAAAGGACTATGGATTAAAGCATTTAATGTCAATGGCCATTCTAAGCTGAATGTGCCTGCTCTCGTCAGATCGCAGAAGTTACACAGCTTAAGGCCTCGTTAGTACCAGTGTGGGAGACTGTCTGGGAATCCATGGTGTGGTTGACTTTTTATTATGTCGTTTAGATTTTGTTTCACAATCGATTAAAAAGGACTATGGCTTAAAGCATTTAATGTCAATGGCCATTCTAAGCTGAATGTCCCTGCTCTCGTCAGATCGCAGAAGTTACACAGCTTAAGGCCTCGCTAGTACCAGTGTGGGAGACTGTCTGGGAATCCGTGGTGCGGTTGACTTTTTATTATGTTGTTTAGATTTTGTTTCACAATAGATTAAATAGGACTATGGATTAAGGCTTTTAATGTCAATGGCGATTCTAAGCTGAATGTGCCTGCTCTCGTCAGATCGCAGAAGTTACACAGCTTAAGGCCTCGCTAGTACCAGTGTGGGAGACTGTCTGGGAATCCGTGGTGCGGTTGACTTTTTATTATGTCGTTTAGATTTTGTTTCACAATCGATTAAAAAGGACTATGGATTAAAGCATTTAACGTTAATGGCCATTCTAAGCTGAATGTGCCTGCCCTCGTCAGATCGCAGAAGTTACACAGCTTAAGGCCTCGCTAGTACCAGTGTGGGAGACTGTCTGGGAATCCGTGGTGCGGTTGACTTTTTATTATGTCGTTTAGATTTTGTTTCACAATCGATTAAAAAGGACTATGGATTAAAGCATTTAATGTCAATGGCCATTCTAAGCTGAATGTGCCTGCTCTCGTCAGATCGCAGAAGTTACACAGCTTAAGGCCTCGCTAGTACCAGTGTGGGAGACTGTCTGGGAATCCGTGGAGCGGTTGAATTTTTATTATGTCGTTTAGATTTTGTTTCACAATCGATTAAAAAGTACTATGGATTAAAGCATTTAATGTCAACGGCCATTCTAAGCTGAATGTCCCTGCTCTCGTCAGATTGCAGAAGTTACTCAGCTTAAAACCTCGCTAGTACCAGTGTGGGAGACTGTCTGGGAATCCGTGGTGCGGTTGACTTTTTATTATGTCGTTTAGATTTTGTTTCACAATCGATTAAAAAGGACTATGGATTAAAGCGTTTAATGTCGATGGCCATTCTAAGCTGAATGTGCCTGCTCTCGTCAGATCGCAGAAGTTACACAGCTTAAGGCCTCGCTAGTACCAGTGTGGGAGACTGTCTGGGAATCCGTGGTGCGGTTTACTTTTTATTATGTCGTTTAGATTTTGTTTCACAATAGATTAAATAGGACTATGGATTAAGGCTTTTAATGTCAACGGCCATTCTAAGCTGAATGTGCCTGCTCTCATCAGATCGCAGAAGTTACACAGCTTAAGGCCTCGCTAGTACCAGTGTGGGAGACACTCTGGGAATCCGTGGTGCGGTTGACTTTTTATTATGTTGTTTAGATTTTGTTTCACAATAGATTAAATAGGACTGTGGATTAAAGCATTTAACGTCAATGGCCATTCTAAGCTGAATGTGCCTGCTCTCGTCAGATCGCAGAAGTTACACAGCTTAAGGCCTCGCTAGTACCAGTGTGGGAGACTGTCTGGGAATTCGTGGTGCGGTTGAATTTTTATTATGTCGTTTAGATTTTGTTTCACAATCGATTAAAAAGGACTATGGATTAAAGCATTTAATGTCAATGGCCATTCTAAGCTGAATGTCCCTGCTCTCGTCAGATCGCAGAAGTTACACAGCTTAAGGCCTCGCTAGTATCAGTGTGGGAGACTGTCTGGGAATCCGTGGTGCGGTTGACTTTTTATTATGTCGTTTAGATTTTGTTTCACAATCGATTAAAAAGGACTATGGATTAAAGCATTTAATGTCAATGGCCATTCTAAGCTGAATGTGCCTGCCCTCGTCAGATCGCAGAAGTTACACAGCTTAAGGCCTCGCTAGTACCAGCGTGGGAGACTGTCTGGGAATCCGTGGTGCGGTTGAATTTTTATTATGTCGTTTAGATTTTGTTTCACAATCGATTAAAAAGGACTATGGATTAAAGCATTTAACGTCAATGGCCATTCTAAGCTGAATGTCCCTGCTCTCGTCAGATCGCAGAAGTTACACAGCTTAAGGCCTCGCTAGTACCAGTGTGGGAGACTGTCTGGGAATCCGTGGTGCGGTTGACTTTTTATTATGTCGTTTCGATTTTGTTTCACAATAGATTAAATAGGACTATGGATTAAAGCATTTAACGTCAATGGCCATTCTAAGCTGAATGTGCCTGCTATCGTCAGATCGCAGAAGTTACATAGCTTAATGCCTTGCTAGTACCAGTGTGGGAGACTGTCTGGGAATCCGTGGTGCGATTGACTTTTTATTATGTCGTTTAGATTTTGTTTCACAATCGATTAAAAAGGACTATGGATTAAAGCATTTAATGTCAATGGCCATTCTAAGCTGAATGTTCCTGCTCTCGTCAGATCGCAGAAGTTACACAGCTTAAGGCCTCGCTAGTACCAGTGTGGGAGACTGTCTGGGAATCCGTGGTGCGCTTGACTTTTTATTATGTCGTTTAGATTTTGTTTCACAATAGATTAAATAGGACTATGGATTAAAAGATTTAACGTCAATGGCCATTCTAAGCTGAATGTGCCTGCTCTCGTCAGAACACAGAAGTTACACAGCTTAAGGCCTCGCTAGTACCAGTGTGGGAGACTGTCTGGGAATCCGTGGTGCGGTTGATTTTTTATTATGTCGTTTAGATTTTGTTTCACAATCGATTAAAAAGGACTATGGATTAAAGTATTTAATGTCAATGGCCATTCTAAGCTGAATGTCCCTGCTCTCGTCAGATCACAGAAGTTACACAGCTTAAGGCCTCGCTAGTACCAGTGTGGGAGACTGTCTGGGAATCCGTGGTGCGGTTGACTTTTTATTATGTTGTTTAGATTTTGTTTCACAATAGATTAAATAGGACTATGGATTAAGGCTTTTAATGTCAATGGCCATTCTAAGCTGAAAGTGCCTGCTCTCGTCAGATCGCAGAGGTTACACAGCTTAAGGCCTCGCTAGTACCAGTGTGGGAGACTGTCTGGGAATCCGTGGTGCGCTTGACTTTTTATTATGTCGTTTAGATTTTGTTTCACAATAGATTAAATAGGACTATGGATTAAAGGATTTAACGTCAATGGCCATTCTAAGCTGAATGTGCCTGCTCTCGTCAGAACGCAGAAGTTACACAGCTTAAGGCCTCGCTAGTACCAGTGTGGGAGACTGTCTGGGAATCCGTGGTGCGGTTGATTTTTTATTATGTCGTTTAGATTTTGTTTCACAATCGATTAAAAAGGACTATGGATTAAAGAGTTTAATGTCAATGGCCATTCTAAGCTGAATGTCCCTGTTCTCGTCAGATCACAGAAGTTACACAGCTTAAGGCCTCGCTAGTACCAGTGTGGGAGACTGTCTGGGAATCCGTGGCGCGGTTGACGTTTTATTATGTTGTTTAGATTTTGTTTCACAATAGATTAAATAGGACTATGGATTAAGGCTTTTAATGTCAATGGCCATTCTAAGCTGAAAGTGCCTGCTCTCGTCAGATCGCAGAAGTTACACAGCTTAAGGCCTCGCTAGTACCAGTGTGGGAGACTGTCTGGGAATCCGTGGAGCGGTTGAATTTTTATTATGTCGTTTACATTTTGTTTCACAATCGATTAAAAAGGACTATGGATTAAAGCATTTAATGTCAATGGCCATTCTAAGCTGAATGTCCCTGCTCTCGTCAGATCGCAGAAGTTACACAGCTTAAAACCTCGCTAGTACCAGTATGGGAGACTGTCTGGGAATCCGTGGTGCGGTTGATTTTTTATTATGTCGTTTAGATTTTGTTTCACAATCGATTAAAAAGGACTATGGATTAAGGCTTTTAATGTCAATGGCCATTCTAAGCTGAATGTGCCTGCTCTCGTCAGATCGCAGAAGTTACACAGCTTAAGACCTCGCTAGTACCAGTGTGGGAGACTGTCTGGAAATCCGTGGTGCGGTTGACTTTTTATTATGTCGTTTAGATTTTGTTTCACAATCGATTAAAAAGGACTATGGATTAAAGCATTTAATGTCAATGCCCATTCTAAGCTGAATGTGGCTGCTCTCGTTAGATTGCAGAAGTAACACGGCTTAACGCCTCGCTAGTACCAGTGTGGGAGACTGTCTGGGAATCCATGGTGCGGTTGACTTTTTATTATGTCGTTTAGATTTTGTTTCACAATAGATTAAATAGGACTATGGATTAAAGCATTTAACGTCAATGGCCATTCTAAGCTGAATGTGCCTGCTCTCGTCAGATCGCAGAAGTTACACAGCTTAAGGCCTCGCTAATACCAGTGTGGGAGATTGTCTGGGAATCCGTGGTGCAGTTGAATTTTTATTATGTCGTTTAGATTTTGTTTCACAATCGATTAAAAAGGACTATGGATTAAAGCATTTAATGTCAATGGCCATTCTAAGCTGAATGTCCCTGCTCTCGTCAGATCGCAGAAGTTACACAGCTTAAGGCCTCGCTAGTACCAGTGTGGGAGACTGTCTGGGAATCCGTGGTGCAGTTGACTTTTTATTATGTCGTTTAGATTTTGTTTCACAATCGATTAAAAAGGACTATGGATTAAAGCATTTAATGTCAATGGCCATTCTAAGCTGAATGTCCCTGCTCTCGTCAGATCGCAGAAGTTACACAGCTTAAGGCCTCGCTAGTACCAGTGTGGGAGACTGTCTGGGAATCCGTGGTGCAGTTGACTTTTTATTATGTCGTTTAGATTTTGTTTCACAATCGATTAAAAAGGACTATGGATTAAAGCATTTAATGTCAATGCCCATTCTAAGCTGAATGTGGCTGCTCTCGTTAGATTGCAGAAGTAACACGGCTTAACGCCTCGCTAGTACCAGTGTGGGAGACTGTCTGGGAATCCATGGTGCGGTTGACTTTTTATTATGTCGTTTAGATTTTGTTTCACAATAGATTAAATAGGACTATGGATTAAAGCATTTAACGTCAATGGCCATTCTAAGCTGAATGTGCCTGCTCTCGTCAGATCGCAGAAGTTACACAGCTTAAGGCCTCGCTAATACCAGTGTGGGAGACTGTCTGGGAATCCGTGGTGCAGTTGAATTTTTATTATGTCGTTTAGATTTTGTTTCACAATCGATTAAAAAGGACTATGGATTAAAGCATTTAATGTCAATGGCCATTCTAAGCTGAATGTCCCTGCTCTCGTCAGATCGCAGAAGTTACACAGTTTAAGGCCTCGCTAGTACCAGTGTGGGAGACTGTCTGGGAATCCGTGGTGCAGTTGACTTTTTATTATGTCGTTTAGATTTTGTTTCACAATCGATTAAAAAGGACTATGGATTAAAGCATTTAATGTCAATGGCCATTCTAAGCTGAATGTGCCTGCTCTCGTCAGATCGCAGAAGTTACACAGCTTAAGGCCTCGCTAGTACCAGTGTGGGAGACTGTCTGGGAATCCGTGGTGCGGTTGACTTACTGTTATGTCGTTTAGATTTTGTTTCACAATCGATTAAAAAGGACTATGGATTAAAGCATATAAAGTCAATGGCCATTCTAAGCTGACTGTGCCTGCTCTCGTCAGATCGCAGAAGTTACACAGCTTAAGCCCTCGCTAGTACCAGTGTGGGAGACTGTCTGGGAATCCGTGGTGCGGTTGACTTTTTATTATGTCGTTTCGATTTTGTTTTACAATCGATTAAAAAGGACTATGGATTAAAGCATTTAATGTCAGTGGCCATTCTAAGCTGAATGTGCCTGCTCTCGTCAGATCGCAGAAGTTACACAGCTTAAGGCCTTGCTAGTACCAGTGTGGGAGACTGTCTGGGAATCCGTGGTGCGGTTGGCTTTTTATTATGTTGTTTAGATTTTGTTTCACAATAGATTAAATAGGACTATGGATTAAGGCTTTTAATGTCAATGGCCATTCTAAGCTGAATGTGCCTGCTCTCGTCAGATCGCAGAAGATACACAGCTTAAGGCCTCGCTAGTACGAGTGTGGGAGACTGTCTGGGAATCATTGGTGCGGTTGACTTTTTATTATGTCGTTTAGATTTTGTTTCACAATAGATTAAATAGGACTATGGATTAAAGCATTTAACGTCAATGGCCATTCTAAGCTGAATGTGCCTGCTCTCGTCAGATCGCAGAAGTTACACAGCTTAAGGCCTCGCTAGTACCAGTGTGGGAGACTGTCTGGGAATCCGTGGTGCGGTTGAATTTTTATTATGTCGTTTAGATTTTGTTTCACAATCGATTAAAAAGGACTATGGATTAAAGCATTTAATGTCAATGGCTATTCTAAGCTGAATGTCCCTGCTCTCGTCAGATCGCAGAAGTTACACGGCTTAAGGCCTCGCTAGTACCAGTGTGGGAGACTGTCTGGGAATCCGTGGTGCGGTTGCCTTTTTATTATGTCGTTTAGATTTTGTTTCACAATCGATTAAAAAGGACTATGGATTAAAGCATTTAATGTCAATGGCCAGTCTAAGCTGAATGTGCCTGCTCTTGTTAGATCGCAGAACTTACACAGCTTAACGCCTCGCTAGTACCAATGTGGGAGACTGTCTGGGAATCCGTGGTGCGGTTGACTTTTTATTATGTCGTTTAGATTTTGTTTCACAATAGATTAAATAGGACTATGGATTAAAGCATTTAACGTCAATGGCCATTCTAAGCTGAATGTGCCTGCTCTCGTCAGATCGCAGAAGTTACACAGCTTAAGGCCTCGCTAGTACCAGTGTGGGAGACTGTCTGGGAATCCGTGGTGCGGTTGACTTTTTGTTATGTCGTTTAGATTTTGTTTCACAATCGATTAAAAAGGACTATGGATTAAAGAATATAATGTCAATGGCCATTCTAAGCTGAATGTGCCTGCTCTCGTCAGATCGCAGAAGTTACACAGCTTAAGGCCTCGCTAGTACCAGTGTGGGAGACTGTCTGGGAATCCGTGGTGCGGTTGACTTTTTATTATGTCGTTTCGATTTTGTTTCACAATCGATTAAAAAGGACTATGGATTAAAGCATTTAATGTCAGTGGCCATTCTAAGCTGAATGTGCCTGCTCTCGTCAGATCGCAGAAGTTACACAGCTTAAGGCCTTGCTAGTACCAGTGTGGGAGACTGTCTGGGAATCCGTGGTGCGGTTGGCTTTTTATTATGTTGTTTAGATTTTGTTTCTCAATAGATTAAATAGGACTATGGATTAAGGCTTTTAATGTCAATGGCCATTCTAAGCTGAATGTGCCTGCTCTCGTCAGATCGCAGAAGTTACACAGCTTAAGGCCTCGCTAGTACGAGTGTGGGAGACTGTCTGGGAATCAGTGGTGCGGTTGACTTTTTATTATGTCGTTTAGATTTTGTTTCACAATAGATTAAATAGGACTATGGATTAAAGCATTTAATGTCAATGGCCATTCTAAGCTGAATGTGCCTGCTCTCGTCAGATCGCAGAAGTTACACAGCTTAAGGCCTCGCTAGTACCAGTGTGGGAGACTGTCTGGGAATCCGTGGTGCGGTTGAATTTTTATTATGTCGTTTAGATTTTGTTTCACAATCGATTAAAAAGGACTATGGATTAAAGCATTTAATGTCAATGGCTATTCTAAGCTGAATGTCCCTGCTCTCGTCAGATCGCAGAAGTTACACAGCTTAAGGCCTCGCTAGTACCAGTGTGGGAGACTGTCTGGGAATCCGTGGTGCGGTTGACTTTTTATTATGTCGTTTCGATTTCGTTTCACAATCGATTAAAAAGGACTATGGATTAAAGCATTTAATGTCAATGGCCATTCTAAGCTGAATGTTCCTGCTCTCGTCAGATCGCAGAAGTTACACAGCTTAAGGCCTCGCTAGTACCATTGTGGGAGACTGTCTGGGAATCTGTGGTGCGGTTGACTTTTTATTATGTCGTTTAGATTTTGTTTCACAATCGATTAAAAAGGACTATGGATTAAAGCATTTAATGTCAATGGCCAGTCTAAGCTGAATGTGCCTGCTCTTGTTAGAACGCAGAACTTACACAGCTTAACGCCTCGCTAGTACCAATGTGGGAGACTGTCTGGGAATCCGTGGTGCGGTTGACTTTTTATTATGTCGTTTAGATTTTGTTTCACAATAGATTAAATAGGACTATGGATTAAAGCATTTAACGTCAATGGCCATTCTAAGCTGAATGTGCCTGCTCTCGTCAGATCGCAGAAATTACACAGCTTAAGGCCTCGCTAGTACCAGTGTGGGAGACTGTCTGGGAATCCGTGGTGCGGTTGACTTTTTATTATGTCGTTTAGATTTTGTTTCACAATCGATTAAAAAGGACTATGGATTAAAGCATTTAATGTCAATGGCCATTCTAAGCTGAATGTGCCTGCTCTCGTCAGATCGCAGAAGTTACACAGCTTAAGGCCTCGCTAGTACCAGTGTGGGAGACTGTCTGGGAATCCGTGGTGCGGTTGACTTTTTATTATGTCGTTTAGATTTTGTTTCACAATAGATTAAATAGGGACTATGGATTAAAGCATTTAATGTCAATGGCCATTCTAAGCTGAATGTGCCTGCTCTCGTCAGATCGCAGAAGTTACACAGCTTAAGGCCTCGCTAGTACCAGTGTGGGAGACTGTCTGGGAATCCGTGGTGCGGTTGACTTTTTATTATGTCGTTTAGATTTTGTTTCACAATAGATTAAATAGGACTATGGATTAAAGCATTTAATGTCAATGGCCATTCTAAGCTGAATGTGCCTGCTCTCGTCAGATCGCAGAAGTTACACAGCTTAAGGCCTCGCTAGTACCAGTGTGGGAGACTGTCTGGGAATCCGTGGTGCGCTTGACTTTTTATTATGTCGTTTAGATTTTGTTTCACAATAGATTAAATAGGACTATGGATTAAAGGATTTAACGTCAATGGCCATTCTAAGCTGAATGTGCCTGCTCTCGTCAGAACGCAGAAGTTACACAGCTTAAGGCCTCGCTAGTACCAGTGTGGGAGACTGTCTGGGAATCCGTGGTGCGGTTGATTTTTTATTATGTCGTTTAGATTTTGTTTCACAATCGATTAAAAAGGACTATGGATTAAAGCATTTAATGTCAATGCCTATTCTAAGCTGAATGTCCCTGCTCTCGTCAGATCACAGAAGTTACACAGCTTAAGGCCTCGCTAGTACCAGTGTGGGAGACTGTCTGGGAATCCGTGGTGCGGTTGACTTTTTATTATGTTGTTTAGATTTTGTTTCACAATAGATTAAATAGGACTATGGATTAAGGCTTTTAATGTCAATGGTCTTTCTAAGCTGAAAGTGCCTGCTCTCGTCAGATCGCAGAAGTTACACAGCTTAAGGCCTCGCTAGTACCAGTGTGGGAGACTGTCTGGGAATCCGTGGTGCGCTTGACTTTTTATTATGTCGTTAAGATTTTGTTTCACAATAGATTAAATAGGACTATGGATTAAAGGATTTAACGTCAATGGCCATTCTAAGCTGAATGTGCCTGCTCTCGTCCGAACGCAGAAGTTACACAGCTTAAGGCCTCGCTAGTACCAGTGTGGGAGACTGTCTGGGAATCCGTGGTGCGGTTGATTTTTTATTATGTCGTTTAGATTTTGTTTCACAATCGATTAAAAAGGACTATGGATTAAAGCATTTAACGTCAATGGCCATTCTAAGCTGAATGTTCCTGCTCTCGTCAGAACGCAGAAGTTACACAGCTTAAGGCCTCGCTAGTACCAGTGTGGGAGACTGTCTGGGAATCCGTGGTGCGGTTGACTTTTTATTATGTCGTTTAGATTTTGTTTCACAATAGATTAAATAGGACTATGGATTAAAACATTTAACGTCAATGGCCATTCTAAGCTGAATGTGCCTTCTCTCGTCAGAACGCAGAAGTTACACAGCTTAAGGCCTCGCTAGTACCAGTGTGGTAGACTGTCTGGGTATCCGTGGTGCGGTTGAATTTTTATTATGTCGTTTCGATTTTGTTTCACAATCGATTAAAAAGGACTATGGATTAAAGCAATTAATGTCAATGGCTATTCTAAGCTGAATGTCCCTGCTCTCGTCAGATCGCAGAAGTTACACAGCTTAAGGCCTCGCTAGTACCAGTGTGGGAGACTGTCTGGGAATCCGTGGTGCGGTTGACTTTTTATTATGTCGTTTAGATTTTGTTTCACAATCGATTAAAAAGGACTATGGATTAAAGCATTTAATGTCAATGGCCATTCTAAGCTGAATGTGCCTGCTCTCGTCAGATCGCAGAAGTTACACAGCTTAAGGCCTCGCTAGTACCAGTGTGGGAGACTGTCTGGGAATCCGTGGTGCGGTTGAATTTTTATTATGTTGTTTAGATTTTGTTTCACAATCGATTAAAAAGGACTATGGATTAAAGCGTTTAATGTCAATGGCCATTCTAAGCTGAATGTGCCTGCTCTCGTCAGATCGCAGAAGTTACACAGCTTAAGGCCTCGCTAGTACCAGTGTGGGAGACTGTCTGGGAATCCGTGGTGCGGTTGACTTTTTATTATGTTGTTTAGATTTTGTTTCACAATAGATTAAATAGGACTTTGGATTAAGGCTTTTAATGTCAATGGCCATTCTAAGCTGAATTTGCCTTCTCTCGTTAGAACGCAGAAGTTACACAGCTTAACGCCTCGCTAGTACCAGTGTGGGAGACTGTCTGGGAATCCGTGGTGCGGTTGACTTTTTATTATGTCGTTTAGATTTTGTTTCACATTCGATTAAAAAGGACTATGGATTAAAGCATTTAATGTCAATGGCCATTCTAAGCTGAATGTGCCTGCTCTCGTCAGATCGCAGAAGTTACACAGCTTAAGGCCTCGCTAGTACCAGTGTGAGAGACTGTCTGGGAATCCGTGGTGCGGTTGACTTTTTATTATGTTGTTTAGATTTTGTTTCACAATAGATTAAATAGGACTATGGATTAAGGCTTTTAATGTCAATGGCCATTCTAAGCTGAATTTGCCTTCTCTCGTTAGAACGCAGAAGTTACACAGCTTAACGCCTCGCTAGTATCAGTGTGGGAGACTGTCTGGGAATCCGTGGTGCGGTTGACTTTTTATTATGTCGTTTAGATTTTGTTTCACAATCGATTAAAAAGGACTATGGATTAAAGCATTTAATGTCAATGGCCATTCTAAGCTGAATGTGCCTGCTCTCGTCAGATCGCAGAAGTTACACAGCTTAAGGGCTCGCTAGTACCAGTGTGGGAGACTGTCTGGGAATCCGTGGTGCGGTTGAATTTTTATTATGTCGTTTAGATTTTGTTTCACAATCGATTAAAAAGGACTATGGATTAAAGCATTTAATGTCAATGGCTATTCTAAGCTGAATGTCCCTGCTCTGGTCAGATCGCAGAAGTTACACAGCTTAAGGCCTCGCTAGTACCAGTGTGTGGGAGACTGTCTGGGAATCCGTGTTGCGGTTGACTTTTTATTATGTCGTTTAGATTTTGTTTCACAATCGATTAAAAAGGACTATGGATTAAAGCATTTAATGTCAATGGCCATTCTAAGCTGAATGTGCCTGCTCTCGTCAGATCGCAGAAGTTACACAGCTTAAGGCCTCGCTAGTACCAGTGTGGGAGACTCTCTGGGAATCTGTGGTGCGGTTGACTTTTTATTATGTTGTTTAGATTTTGTTTCACAATAGATTAAATAGGACTATGGATTAAGGCTTTTAAAGTCAATGGCCATTCTAAGCTGAATGTGCCTGCTCTCGTCAGATCGCAGAAGTTACACAGCTTAAGGCCTCGCTAGAACCAGTGTGGGAGACTGTCTGGGAATCCGTGGTGCGGTTGACTTTTTATTATGTCGTTTAGATTTTGTTTCACAATCGATTAAAAAGGACTATGGATTAAAACATTTAATGTCAATGGCCATTCTAAGCTGAATGTGCCTGCTCTCGTCAGAACGCAGAAGTTACACAGCTTAAGGCCTCGCTAGTACCAGTGTGGGAGACTGTCTGGGAATCCGTGGTGCGGTTGACTTTTTATTATGTCGTTTAGATTTTGTTTCACAATCGATTAAAAAGGACTATGGATTAAAGCATTTAATGTCAATGGCCATTCTAAGCTGAATGTGCCTGCTCACGTCAGATCGCAGAAGTTACACAGCTTAAGGCCTCGCTAGTACCAGTGTGGGAGACTGTCTGGGAATCCGTGGTGCGGTTGACTTTTTATTATGCCGTTTAGATTTTGTTTCACAATAGATTAAATAGGACTATGGATTAAAGCATTTAACGTCAATGGCCATTCTAAGCTGAATGTGCCTGCTCTCGTCAGATCGCAGAAGTTACACAGCTTAAGGCCTCGCTAGTACCAGTGTGGGAGACTGTCTGGGAATACGTGGTGCCGTTGACTTTTTATTATGTCGTTTAGATTTTGTTTCACAATCGATTAAAAAGGACAATGGATTAAAGCATTTAATGTCAATGGCCATTCTAAGCTGAATGTGCCTTCTCTCATCAGATCGCAGAAGTTACACAGCTTAAGGCCTCGCTAGTACCAGTGTGGGAGACTGTCTGGGAATCCGTGGTGCGGTTGACTTTTTATTATGTCGTTTAGATTTTGTTTCACAATCGATTAAAAAGGACTATGGATTAAAGCATTTAATGTCAATGGCCATTCTAAGCTGAATGTGCCTGCTCTCGTTAGATCGCAGAAGTTACACAGCTTAACGCCTCGCTAGTACCAGTGTGGGAGACTGTCTGGGAATCTGTGGTGCGGTTGACTTTTTATTATGTCGTTTAGATTTTGTTTCACAATCGATTAAAAAGGACTATGGATTAAAGCATTTAATGTCAATGGCCATTCTAAGCTGAATGTGCCTGCTCTCGTCAGATCGCAGAAGTTACACAGCTTAAGGCCTCGCTAGTACCAGTGTGGGAGACTGTCTGGGAATCCGTGGTGCGGTTGACTTTTTATTATGTCGTTTAGATTATGTTTCACAATAGATTAAATAGGACTATGGATTAAAGCATTTAACGTCAATGGCAATTCTAAGCTGAATGTGCCTGCTCTCGTCAGAACGCAGAAGTTACACAGCTTAAGGCCTCGCTAGTACCAGTGTGGGAGACAGTCTGGGAATCCGTGGTGCCGTTGACTTTTTATTATGTCGTTTAGATTTTGTTTCACAATAGATTAAATAGGACTATGGATTAAAGCATTTAACGTCAATGCCAATTCTAAGCTGAATGTGCCTGCTCTCGTCAGAACGCAGAAGTTACACAGCTTAAGGCCTTGCTAGTACCAGTGTGGGAGACAGTCTGGGAATCCGTGGTGCGGTTGACTTTTTATTATGTTTAGATTTTGTTTCACAATTGATTAAAAAGGACTATGGATTAAAGCATTTAACGTCAATGGCCATTCTAAGCTGAATGTGCCTGCTCTCGTCAGATCGCAGAAGTTACACAGCTTAAGGCCTCGCTAGTACCAGTGTGGGAGACTGTCTGGGAATCCGTGGTGCGGTTGACTTTTTATTATGTTGTTTAGATTTTGTTTCACAATAGATTAAATAGGACTTTGGATTAAAGCATTTAACGTCAATGGCCATTCTAAGCTGAATTTGCCTGCTCTCGTCAGAACGCAGAAGTTACACAGCTTAAGGCCTCGCTAGTACCAGTGTGGGAGACAGTCTGGGAATCCGTGGTGCGGTTGACTTTTTATTATGTCGTTTAGATTTTGTTTCACAATAGATTAAATAGGACTATGGATTAAAGTATTAAACGTCAATGGCCATTCTAAGCTGAATGTGCCTGCTCTCGTCAGATCGCAGAAGTTACACAGCTTAAGGCCTCACCAGTACCAGTGTAGGAGATGGACTGGGAATCCGTGGTGCGGTTGACTTTTTATTATGTCGTTTAGATTTTGTTTCACAATTGATTAAAAAGGACTATGGATTATTGCATTTAACGTCAATGGCCATTCTAAGCTGAATGTGCCTGCTCTCGTCAGATCGCAGAAGTTACACAGCTTAAGGCCTCACCAGTACCAGTGTGGGAGACGGTCTGGGAATCCGTGGTGCGGTTGACTTTTTATTATGTCGTTTAGATTTTGATTCACAATTGATTAAAAAGGACTATGGATTAAAGCATTTAACGTCAATGGCCATTCTAAGCTGAATGTGCCTGCTCTCGTCAGAACGCAGAAGTTACACAGCTTAAGGCCTCGCTAGTACCAGTGTGGGAGAGTGTCTGGGAATCCGTGGTGCGGTTGAATTTTTATTATGTCGTTTAGATTTTGTTTCACAATCGATTAAAAAGGACTATGGATTAAAGCATTTAATGTCAATGGCCATTCTAAGCTGAATGTCCCTGCTCTCGTCAGATCGCAGAAGTTACACAGCTTAAGGCCTCGCTAGTACCAGTGTGGGAGACTCTCTGGGAATCTGTGGTGCGGTTGACTTTTTATTATGTTGTTTAGATTTTGTTTCACAATAGATTAAATAGGACTATGGATTAAGGCTTTTAAAGTCAATGGCCATTCTAAGCTGAATGTGCCTGCTCTCGTCAGATCGCAGAAGTTACACAGCTTAAGGCCTCGCTAATACCAGTGTGGGAGACTGTCTGGGAATCCGTGGTACGGTTGACTTTTTATTATGTCGTTTAGATTTTGTTTCACAATCGATTAAAAAGGACTATAGATTAAAGCATTTAATGTCAATGGCCATTCTAAGCTGAATGTGCCTGCTCTCGTTAGATCGCAGAAGTTACACAGCTTAACACCTCGCTAGTACCAGTGTGGGAGACTGTCTGGGAATCCGTGGTGCGGTTGACTTTTTATTATGTCGTTTAGATTTTGTTTCACAATCGATTAAATAGGACTATGGATTAAAGCATTTAAAATCAATGGCTATTCTAAGCTGAATCTGCCTGCTCTCGTCAGATCGCAGAAGTTACACAGCTTAGGGCCTCGCTAGTACCAGTGTGGGAGACTGTCTTGGAATCCGTGGTGCGTTTGAATTTTTATTATGTCGTTTAGATTTTGTTTCACAATCGATTAAAAAGGACTATGGATTAAAGCATATAATGTCAATGGCCATTCTAAGCTGAATGTCCCTGCTCTCGTCAGATCGCAGAAGTTACACAGCTTAAGGCCTCGCTACTACCAGTGTGGGAGACTGTCTGGGAATCCGTGGTGCGGTTGACCTTTTATTATGTCGTTTAGATTTTGTTTCACAATCGATTAAAAAGGACTATGGATTAAAGCATTTATTGTCAATGGCCATTCTAAGCTGAATGTGCCTGCTCTCGTCAGATCGCAGAAGTTACTCAGCTTAAGGCCTCGCTAGTACCAGTGTGGGAGACTGTCTGGGAATCCGTGGAGCGGTTGACTTTTTTATTATGTCGTTTAGATTTTGTATCACAATCGATTAAAAAGGACTATGGATTAAAGCATTTAATGTCAATGGCCATTCTAAGCTGAATGTGCCTGCTCTCGTCAGATCGCAGAAGTTACACAGCTTAAGGCCTCGCTAGTACCAGTGTGGGAGACTGTCTAGGAATCCGTGGTGCGTTTGACTTTTTATTATGTCGTTTAGATTTTGTTTCACAATCGATTAAAAAGGACTATGGATTAAAGCATTTAATGTCAATGGCCATTCTAAGCTGAATGTGCCTGCTCTTGTCAGATCGCAGAAGTTACACAGCTTAAGGCCTCGCTAGTACCAGTGTGGGAGACTGTCTGGGAATCCGTGGTGAGGTTGAATTTTTATTATGTCGTTTAGATTTTGTTTCACAATAGATTAAATAGGACTATGGATTAAAGCATTTAACGTCAATGGCCATTCTAAGCTGAATGTGGCTGCTCTCGTCAGATCGCAGAAGTTACACAGCTTAAGGCCTCACCAGTACCAGTGTGGGAGACGGTCTGGGAATCCGTGGTGCGGTTGACTTTTTATTATGTCGTTTAGATTTTGATTCACAATTGATTAAAAAGGACTATGGATTAAAGCATTTACCGTCAATGGCCATTCTAAGCTGAATGTGCCTGCTCTCGTCAGAACGCAGAAGTTACACAGCTTAAGGCCTCGCTAGTACCAGTGTGGGAGAGTGTCTGGGAATCCGTGGTGCGGTTGAATTTTTATTATGTCGTTTAGATTTTGTTTCACAATCGATTAAAAAGGACTATGGATTAAAGCATTTAATGTCAATGGCCATTCTAAGCTGAATGTCCCTGCTCTCGTCAGATCGCAGAAGTTACACAGCTTAAGCCCTCGCTAGTACCAGTGTGGGAGACTGTCTGGGAATCCGTGGTGCGGTTGACTTTTTATTATGTCGTTTAGATTTTGTTTCACAATAGATTAAATAGGACTATGGATTAAAACATTTAAAGTCAATGGCTATTCTAAGCTGGATGTGCCTGCTCTCGTCAGATCGCAGAAGTTACACAGCTTAGGGCCTCGCTAGTACCAGTGTGGGAGACTGTCTGGGAATCCGTGGTGCGGTTGAATTTTTATTATGTCGTTTAGATTTTGTTTCACAATCGATTAAAAAGGACTATGGATTAAAGCATATAATGTCAATGGCCATTCTAAGCTGAATGTCCCTGCTCTCGTCAGATCGCAGAAGTTACACAGCTTAAGGCCTCGCTAGTACCAGTGTGGGAGACTGTCTGGGAATCCGTGGTGCGGTTGACTTTTTATTATGTCGTTTAGATTTTGTTTCACAATCGATTAAAAAGGACTATGGATTAAAGCATTTAATGTCAATGGCCATTCTAAGCTGATTGTGCCTGCTCTTGTCAGGTCGCAGAAGATACACAGCTTAAGGCCTCGCTAGTACCAGTGTGGGAGACTGTCTGGGAATCCGTGGTGCGGTTGAGTTTTTATTATGTCGTTTAGATTTTGTTTCACAATCGATTAAAAAGGACTATGGATTAAAGCATTTAATGTCAATGGCCATTCTAAGCTAAATGTCCCTGCTCTCGTCAGATAGCAGAAGTTACACAGCTTAAGGCCTCGCTAGTACCAGTGTGGGAGACTGTCTGGGAATCCGTGGTGCGGTTGACTTTTTATTATGTCGTTTAGATTTTGTTTCACAATCGATTAAAAAGGACTATGGATTAAAGCATTTAATGTCAATGGCCATTCTAAGCTGAATTTGCCTGCTCTCGTCAGATCGCAGAAGTTACACAGCTTAAGGCCTCGCTAGTACCAGTGTGGGAGACTGTCTGGGAATCCGTGGTGCGGTTGACTTTTTATTATGTCGTTTAGATTTTGTTTCACAATCGATTAAAAAGGACTATGGATTAAAGCATTTAATGTCAATGGCCATTCTAAGCTGAATGTGCCTGCTCTCGTCAGATCGCAGAAGTTACACAGCTTAAGGCCTCGCTAGTACCAGTGTGGGAGACTGTCTGGGAATCCGTGGTGCGGTTGACTTTTTATTATGTCGTTTAGATTTTGTTTCACAATAGATTAAAAAGGACTATGGATTAAAGCATTTAAAGTCAATGGCCATTCTAAGCTGAATGTGCCTGCTCTCGTCAGATCGCAGAAGTTACACAGCTTAAGGCCTCGCTAGTACCAGTGTGGGAGACTCTCTGGGAATCTGTGGTGCGGTTGACTTTTTATTATGTTGTTTAGATTTTGTTTCACAATCGATTAAAAAGGACTATGGATTAAACCATCTAATGTCAATGGCCATTCTAAGCTGAATGTGCCTGCTCTCGTCAGATCGCAGAAGTTACACAGCTTAAGGCCTCGCTAGTACCAGTGTGGGAGACTGTCTGGGAATCCGTGGTGCGGTTGACTTTTTATTATGTCGTTTAGATTTTGTTTCACAATCGATTAAAAAGGACTATGGATTAAACCATTTAATGTCAATGGCCATTCTAAGCTGAATGTGCCTTCTCTCGTCAGATCGCAGAAGTTACACAGCTTAAGGCCTCGCTAGTACCAGTGTGGGAGACTGTCTGGGAATCAGTGGTGCGGTTGACTATTTATTATGTCGTTTAGATTTTGTTTCACAATCGATTAAAAAGGACTATGGATTAAAGCATTTAATGTCAATGGCCATTCTAAGCTGAATGTCCCTGCTCTCGTCAGATCGCAGAAGTTACACAGCTTAAGGCCTCGCTAGTACCAGTGTGGGAGACTGTCTGGGAATCCGTGGTGCGGTTGACTTTTTATTATGTCGTTTAGATTTTGTTTCACAATCGATTAAAAAGGACTATGGATTAAAGCATTTAATGTCAATGGCCATTCTAAGCTGAATGTGCCTGCTCTCGTCAGATCGCAGAAGTTACACAGCTTAAGGCCTCGCTAGTACCAGTGTGGGAGACTGTCTGGGAATCCGTGGTGCGGTTGCCTTTTTATTATGTCGTTTAGATTTTGTTTCACAATAGATTAAATAGGACTATGGATTAAAGCATTTAACGTCAATGGCCATTCTAAGCTGAATGTGCCTGCTCTCGTCAGATCGCAGAAGTTACACAGCTTAAGGCCTCGCTAGTACCAGTGTGGGAGACTGTCTGGGAATACGTGGTGCGGTTGACTTTTTATTATGTCGTTTAGATTTTGTTTCACAATCGATTAAAAAGGACTATGGATTAAAGCATTTAATGTCAATGGCCATTCTAAGCTGAATGTGCCTGCTCTCGTCAGATCGCAGAAGTTACACAGCTTAAGGCCTCGCTAGTACCAGTGTGGGAGACTGTCTGGGAATCCGTGGTGCGGTTGACTTTTTATTATGTCGTTTAGATTTTGTTTCACAATCGATTAAAAAGGACTATGGATTATAGCATTTAATGTCAATGGCCATTCTAAGCTAAATGTGCCTGCTCTCGTCAGATCGCAGAAGTTACACAGCTTAAGGCCTCGCTAGTACCAGTGTGGGAGACTCTCTGGGAATCTGTGGTGCGGTTGACTTTTTATTATGTTGTTTAGATTTTGTTTCACAATAGATTAAATAGGACTATGGATTAAGGCTTTAAAAGTCAATGGCCATTCTGAGCTGAATGTGCCTGCTCTCGTCAGATCGCAGAAGTTACACAGCTTAAGGCCTCGCTAGTACCAGTGTGGGAGACTGTCTGGGAATCCGTGGTGCGGTTGACTTTTTATTATGTCGTTTAGATTTTGTTTCAAAATAGATTAAAAAGGACCATGGATTAAAGCATTTAATGTCAATAGCCATTCTAAGCTGAATGTGCCAGCTCTCGTCAGATTGCAGAAATTACACTGCTTAAGGCCTCGCTAGTACCAGTGTGGGAGGCTGGCTGGGAATCCGTGGTGCGGATTGCTTTTTATTATGTCGTTTAGATTTTGTTTCACAATCGATTAAAAAGGAATATGGATTAAACCATTTAATGTCAATAGCTATTCTAAGCTGAATGTGCCTGCTCTTGTCAGATCGCAGAAGTTAAACAGCTTAAAGGAACAGTGTCATCACCCAAAAAAATTTCATATGTTCAAGATGTTAGTGCTTTATTAAAAACATTTAAATTTATTTGTGTGTTTGTGTTTTACTTTTTCTTATTTTTACACTTTTTCTTCCCTATGGGGGCTGCCATTTTTTGTTCCATTTCTGTGTGTGTCGATTAACGACACATACAGACATGGAATACGGCAGCCACAGTCCCATAGGGACTGCGAACGGCTCCCGTCCCATTCACTTGTGTGTACGGCGTCTGTGTGGGAACTGCGCATGCGCCGCTCCCACACAGTCCAATTTGAAATTGGCACCGTCCGGCGCCATTTTCTTGTGGACCGGAAGTCGCGGCCGGACAGTAATATTACTACTTCCGGTCGCGGCTTCCGGACTTGTGCACTTGGACCAGCGGCAGCAGACGGAGCGGACGGGCCGGAGGGAGCCGCGGCGGCAGGAGCAGGTAAGAGATTTCAATGTATGTTCGTGTTTGTGTGTGTTTACTACTGTATGTAAACCTACTACACTGTGTGTTAGCTCAAAAAATGGCGACACACAGTGTAGGAGGTTACACCGTTCAAACCCCTCGTTTATCCCGGCACTAGCCAGGATAAAGGAGGGGGGGATGCTGAGAGCTCACTAGAGCGAGGGCTTTTTACCCAATTTTGCAGCAGAAAAGCTATGTGGTTGCTTTACCACATATTTTTGGGAATGGCTCCATCTAGTGACCAGAAATGGTAAATACTATAAATTTGAATCCAATTGAATCCAATTTATAATATTTCCTGACTCGTGAAAAAAATAAAAAAAATTTGAACAATGTTTAATCACCCACACACTAAATGTTTAATTTAAAAAAAAAAACATGTTTTTCTGGCAACACATTGCCTTTAAGGCCTCGCGAGTGCTAGTGTGGGAGACTGACTGGGAATCCGTGGTGCGGTTGCCTTGTAATTATGTCATTTAGATTTTGTTTCACAGTCGATTAAAAAAAACTATGGATTAAAGTGTTTAATGTCAATGGCCATTCTAAGCTGAATGTGCCTTCTCTCGTCAGATCGCAGAAGTTACACAGTTTAAGGCCTCGCTAGTAACAGTGTGGGAGACTGTCTGGGAATCTGTGGTGCTGTTGACCTATTGTTATGCTGTTTAGAATTTGTTTCACAATCGATTAAAAATAGACTAAAGCTTTAAAAGTTAATGGCCATTCTAAGCTGAAATGTGCCTTTTCTCGTCAAATCGCAGATGAATAAGGGTATGTGCACACACACTAATTACGTCCGTAATTGACGGACGTATTTCGGCCGCAAGTAGTGGACCGAACACACTGCAGGGAGCCGGGCTCCTAGCATCATAGTTATGTACGATGCTAGGAGTCCCTGCCTCACTGCAGGACAACTGTCTCATACTGAAAACATTATTTCAGTACGGGACAGTAGTTCCACGGAGAGGCAGGGACTCCTAGCATCGTACATAAGTATGATGCTAGGAGGCCGGCTCCCTGCAGTGCGTTCGGTCCGGTACTTGCGGCCGAAATACGTCCGTCAATTACGGACGTAATTAGTGTGTGTGCACATACCCTAACACTTTAGGACCTCATTAGTACCAGTGTGGGAGACTGTCTGGGAATCCGTGGTGCGGTTGATGTTTTATGTCGTTTAGATTTCATTTCACAATCGATTAAAAAGGACTATGGATTAAAGTCGATGGCCATTCTAAGCTGAATGTGCCTGCTCTCGTCAGATCGCAGAAGTTGCACAGCTTAAGGCTTCGCTAATGCCTGTGTGGGAGACTGTCTGGGAATCCGTGGTGCTGTAGACCTATGCTGTTTATAATTTGTTTTATAATCGATTAAAAAGGACTATGTATTAAAGCATTTAATGGCAAGGGCTATTCTAAGCTGAATGTGCCTGCTCTCGTCGGATCGCAAAAGTTATACAGCTTAATGCCTCGCTAGTCCCAGTGTGGGAGACTGTCTGGGAATCTGTGGTGCGGTTAACTTTTTATTATGTCGTTTCGATTTTGTTTCACAATCGATTAAAAAAGGACTATGGATTAAAGCATTTAATGTCAATGGCCATTCTAAACCAAATGTGCCTCCTCTCATCAGATTGCAGAAGTTACATAGCTTAAGGCATCGCTAGTACCAGTGTGGGGGACTGTCTGGGAATACGTGGTGCGGTTGACATTTTATTATGTCGTTTAGAGTTTGTTTCACAATCGATTAAAAAGGACTATGAATTAAAGCATTTAATGTCAATTGCTATTCTAAGCTGAATGTACCTGCTCTTGTCAGATTGCAGAAGTTACACAGCTTAAGTCCTTGCTAGTACTAGTGTGGGAGACTGTCTGGGAATCTGAGGTGCTGTTGGTCTGTTGTTATGCTGTTTAGAATTTGTTTCACAATCGATTAAAAATAGACTAAAGCTTTAAAAGTTAATGGCCATTAAAAGCTGAAATGTGCCTTTTCTCGTAAAATCGCAGATGAATAACACTTTAAGACCTTGCTAGTACCAGTGTGGGAGACTGTCTGGGAATCCGTGGTGCGGTTGACTTTTTATTATGTTGTTTAGATTTTGTTTCACAATTGATTAAAAAAGGACTATGGACTAAGGCTAAAGATGTGAATAGCCATTCTAAGCTGATTGTGCCTTCTCTCATCAGATTGCAGTAGTTACACAGCTTAAGGCCTCGCTAGTACCACTGTTGGAGACTGTCTGGGAATCTGTGGTGCTGTTGACCTATTGTTATGCTGTTTAGGTTTTGTTTCACAATCGATTAAAAAGAAAAATAGACTAAAGCTTTAAACGTTAACGGCCATTCTAAGCTGAAATGTGCCTTTTCTCGTCAAATCGCAGATGAATAACACTTTAAGACCTCGCTAGGACTTCCAAAAGTGAAGGCTTGTCTCAAACCTGGTGAAGAATCCAATTACTCCTCCCCGGACAAAGAGATCAGATCTAGGAATGATGATACTTGGGGGTTATAATTTTTGGATTGGTGGGAGGAAGGTATGATCCAAGTAAGAATAGGGATCCCGCAGATAACTTTAATTCTGGAACTACAGGTCACTGGAAATGGAGCGTGGTTAGCCTTAACTTTAGTATAGGACGAACAGCTATGTTTCAAGTTGATTTTTGTGACCCCATCAAAACAAAGTGTAATCAAAATAAAGAAGAAGCATCCAAATTAACCCCTTAATGACCGGGCCATTTTGTACGTTAATGACCAAGGATTATTTTTTGTTTTTTCACGGTCGCATTCCAAGAGTTGTAACTCTTTTTTTATTCCGTCTACATAGCCGTATAAGGGCTTGTTTTTTGCGAGACGAGTTGTATTTTGTAATTGCACCATTTTTAGATGCTTATAATATATTGATTAACTTTTATTAACTTTATTTTAGGAGAGAATTGAAAATAAGCAGCTATTCCAGCATTAATTTTCACGTTATAAATTTACGCTGTTTACTATGCAGCATAAATAACATGTTAACTTTATTCTATGGGTCGGCACGAGTACGGGGATACCAAATATGTAAAGGTTTTATATGTTTTTTCTACGTTTGCACAATAAAAACCCTTTTAGAAAAAAATTACTTGTTTTTGCATCGCCGCATTCCAAGAGCCGTAACGTTTTTATTTTTCCGTCGATGTGGCCGTATGTGGGCTTGATTTTTGCGGGACAATGTGTAGTTTTCATTAGTACTATTTTGGGGTACATAGGACTTATAGATTAACTTTTATTTTATTTTTTATGGGGGGAATGGGAGAAAAGAGCGAATTTTGACGTTGTTTTTTGCATTTTCTTTGGACGCCGTTCATCCGGCGGTTTAATTAATGTGTTCATTTTATTGGTCAAGTTGTTACGATTGCGGGGATACCATATATGTGTATGTGTGATTTGTTTTGACACTTTTACTGAATAAAACCACTTTTTGGGCCAAAAAAGTAGTTTTATTTGACTTTGACTGTAATTATTATTTTTTTTTTTTCACAAACTTTATTTAACTGTTTACATTTTTTTTTTTTAGTCCCACCAGGGGACTTCACTATGCGATGTGCCGATCGCATATATAATGCTTTGGTATACTTAGTATACCAAAGCATTATTGCCTGTCAGTGTAAAACTGACAGGCAACCTGTTAGGTCATGCCTCCGACATCGCCTAACAGGCAGATGCTGAAGGCAGACCTGGGGGTCTTTGTTAGACCCCCGGCTGTCATGGAAACCCGACGGCGACCCGCGATTTGTTTGCGGGGGCGCCGATCGGGTGACAGAGGGAGCTCCCCCCTCTGTCAAACACATTAAATGCCGCTGTCACTATTGACAGCGGCATTTAATGGGTTAAACTGCCGGAATCGGCGCGCGCTTCGATTCCGGCAGTTGCAGCAGGAGCCAGGCTGTGTATAACAGCCGGGCTCTTGCCGCTGATCGCGTGGGTACAGTCTCAGTACCCGCGCCATCACAGGACGGATATATCCGTCCTCCTGCGCGAACTAGCAGCTACTGAGGACGGATATATCCGTCCTTCGGCGTTAAGGAGTTAACATGGTCAGACAAATACATCTGAGCCATACATATAAACACATATGGAGCTAGGATGTGCAGTTCATGGGCCCTAGCGAAATGAACCACACGAACGGCTAGAATGGCTTAGATATACTGCCAAAAGTCTTACAAAAATGGGAGTTGTATAGCTTGCGCTACAGCTAGGCCACAAGTAGGAACAGTCCCCTTTCCCTTAAGTAAGGAGGAAGATCCGGAAGGACTTCAATGTATCATAAAACCGTACAATAAAGCATACAAACCAACTACGAAAGAGGGAAAATGTAAAACGTTGACCCTCCTGTTCTCGCCAATCCAGAAGCCAGACATCCCACCTCATGTTATTTGCTTATCCTGGTAACTATACTTGTTTTGCACTCCCAGGGAAAGGCCATAACTATGGCCAACTTCAGGACAAATATTTCTATATGACAGGAAACCGACAAACTGTCTTCAGCCAGTCTGAGCCACAATACGCTCTAATATGTGTATATAAATCAGGGCTTGTGTGATGAAACTCAGACAACTGCTTGACAACTATATGTTGTGTGTTTTGTTGTCTCCTTGCCGGCAAGAAATAAAGGAACCTACTTCTAATTCAGATGACTTCGTGCCTCGCTTGATAGATCTAGAAAATTCTCCTGTCACAAAGAGAACCGGGTGTGTATCGATATAAAGATGCAAAAATTGGCCGGTACTGTATGTAGGTATAGGTTTATCTGCTGCACACTTGTGCTTTGAGGGTCAGTTGACACATTGCTAAATACTGGGTTTTTTCGCGCAATGGAATTGGTTGTGCAGTAAATACAGTAGCAACAAAGTGGATGAGATCAAACAAATTTCATCCACACTCTGCGTAAATACTGAGCGGAAAAAACACTCAGGAATTGACCTGCGGTGCAGAGTTTATTCTGCAGCATGTCAATTGTATTTGCGTAAATGCGGCTTATTTGTTGTGGGTTTCCCCATTGAACTCAAAGGGGAGGTAATACCCGCAACAAATAACAGTTGTTGCATTTTTGGCGACCACTATGCTGCGATTCTGATGCAAAAAACGCAATTCTGGAAATACCAAAAAAAAATTGTATACTTACCCAGAAGTCTGTGTTTCTCCCTGCAGCACAGCCTCCTGGAATGACGTTTCATCCCATGTGACTGCTGTAACCAAACAGAGCCTGTAGAAGGCGATCACATGGGATAAAACAGTTTGGTGAGGCTTTTCGGACAGAATTTCCAGCGGCGCACAGGGCGGATACACTGCGTGCTTTTGTGCTGAGTATCCGTCCCATGTGAGCTCAGCCTGAATATTATTGGTCAAATTGAAAAACAAAATCACCGCAAGGTGATGAGCAGCCTTTCCTCTGCAGAGATCGCCTTCCTCATCACTGTATTTGAATAGGTCAGATAAGGACGGAGGATCGACAGCAAACGATCAAAGCAATGAATGGGTAACCAACAAAACGAAATGAATTTGTCTGGATACCTGAAATGTAAAAATTATATTGTTTGTTTTTTAAAATTGGAAAACATTTTCTAGAATAGATACACAAACAAAATTTAACTCCGTAAATCACAATATAAGTTAGTGAAGAGTCCCTTCTGTGGCCGCTCCAATAATAGGGGGTGCACCCACATTCGGCGTCTTCTTCTAGCTTGCTCCTGGGGAATTTTTTTTTTTTTAAAAAGCTAAGATTAACCAAACTTGACTTGCTCTATAATGATAATCCTAAACTACATTCTCTATGTGGAGCTATTTCATTAAACGAAACGGAAAAGTAACATACATTACATATCACATTACATATTGAATTTGACTGACGTGTCTTAAACCCTTCCCGCTCCTGGACGTACTATTAGGTCATGGCAGCTGTATCGTTCGCGTTCCATGACCTAATAGTACGTCTCGGGAGTAACGGCCGTTTCGGCCGTCCTCCCGACACATACAGGAGCTGTGACAGCTGCTGTCTCGTACAGCAGCTGTCACAGCTCCTACAGCGGATACCGATCGCTGTGTCCCCGCTGATTAATCCCTTAAACGCCGCGTTCTATAGAGATCGCGGCTTTTTAGGGGTTAAGCTGCCATCGCTGGCCTGCTACGCGATAGCGGCCGGCGATGGTGACTATGGCAACCGGACACCAAACAATGGCGTCCGGCTATGCCATAGACGGAAGCCTAGTGGGTCCTGACAACGTCAGGACCCACTATGCTTGCTGTCAGTGAGTATCTGACAGTTCTAATACACTGCACTACGCATGTAGTGCAGTGTATTAGAATAGGGATCAGGGCCTCCTGCCCTCAAGTCCCCTAGTGGGACAAAGTAATACAGTAAAAAAAGATGTGTAAAAATAAGAAAATAAAAGTATTAAAAGTAAAAATCCCCCTTTTCCCTTATCAGTCATTTATTATTAATAAAAATATATAAACAAACAAATAAACTATACATAATTGGTATCGCCGCGTCCGTAACGGCCTGAACTACAAAATTATTTCGTTATTTATCCCGCACGGTGAACGCCGTAAAAGAAAATAATAATAAACCGAACCACAATCACAATTGTTTGGTCACTTCACCTCCCAAAAAACTAGAGTTCCTTACGCAAAAAATAAGTCCTCGCACGGCTTTATTGATTGAAAAATAAAAACGTTCTGGCGCTTAGAATAAGGTAACACGAAAAGTGAATGATTGTTTACAAAACGTATTTTATTGTGCAAACTCCATAAGACATAAAAAAAAACTATAAACATCTGGTATCGCCGTAATCGTATCGCCCCGCAGAATAAAGTGAATATGTCATTTATAGCGCACGGTGCACGCAGTAAAAAAAAAAGAATAAAAAAACAATAGTAGAATTGCTGTTTATTAGTCACCACGCCACCTAAAAATAGAATTAAGGGCATGCCCCCACGTGGCGGATTTCCTCTGCAACTGTCCGCATCAATGCCGCACAGAATCTGCGTTGCAGATTCTGCTGCGGATCTGCCCAAAATGTGCAGTAAATTGATGCGGACTAGCTGCTGCGGACTGCGGTAAAAGTACTTCCCTTCTCCCTATCAGTGCAGGATAGAGAGAAGGGACAGCACTTTCCCTTGTGAAAGTCAAAGAAATTCAGACTTACCGGCCGTTGTCTTGGTGACGCGTCCCTCCTTCTGCATCCAGCCCGACCTCCCTGGATGACGCGGCAGTCCATGTGACCGCTGCAGCCTGTTATTGGCCTGTGATTGGCTGCAGCCGTCACTTAGACTGAAACGTCATCCTGGGAGGCCGGACTGGAGATAGAAGCAGGGAGTTCTCGGTAAGTATGAACTTCAATTTTTTTTACAGGTAGCTGTATATTGGGATCGGTAGTCACTGTCCCGGGTGCAGAAACAGTTACTGCCGATCGCTTAACTCTTTCAGCACCCTGGACAGTGACTATTTACTGACGTCTCCTAGCAACGCTCCCGTCATTACGGGAGCCCCATTGACTTCCTCAGTCTGGCTGTAGACCTAGAAATACATAGGTCCAGCCAGAATGAAGAAATGTCAAGTTAAAAAAGCAAAACGCATCCGCAGCACACATAACATGTGCATGACAGCTGCGGACTTCATTGTGGAAATTAGAATCTCCATTGAAGTCAATGGAGAAATTCCGCCATGAGTCCGCAACCAGTCCGCCACTGCTCCGCAACAGACAGAGCATGCTGCGGACACCAAATTCCGCTCCGCAGCCTATGCTCCGCAGCGGAATTTTACGCATCGTCTAAACGAACACTGCTAAATTAAAGTGGAAGTCAATGGAGAAACGGCTCCGCTGTGGATTAACGCTGCGGAGTGTCCGCAGCGGAATTTAAGTGAAATTCCGCCACGTGTGAACCCAGCCTAAAAAACTGATCAAAAAGCTGCATGCACCCCAAGAAAACAGCAATGGATTCCTTAAGGGGTCTAGTTTCCAAATTGGGGTCACTTTTGGGGGGTTCCCAATATTTTGGCACCACAAGACCTCTTCAAACCGGACATGGTGCCTAATAAAAAAGAGGCCTCAAAATCCACTAGGTGTTCCTTTGCTTCGGAGGCCGGTGCTTCAGTCCATTACCACACTAGGGCCACATGTGGGATATTTCTCAAAACTGCAGAATCTGGGCAATACGTATTAAATCCTTTTGTGTTATAAAAAAAATGGTATAAAGAGGATTTTATGACAAAAAAAGAAATGTAAATTTCACCTCTACTTTGCTCTAAATTTCTGTGAAACACCTAAGGGGTTCATAAACTTTCTAAATGCTGTTGTGAATACTTTGAGGGGTCTAGTTTCTAAAATGGGGTATTTGATAGGGGTTTCTAATATATGGGCCCCTCAAAGCAACTTCAGAACTGAACTGGAACCTAAAAAAAGAAATAAATGAGGCAATACTTAGATTCTTACATTATACTGATAATGAGCCGTGCCCACCCCGAGATGACCCCAGTTTTGACCATTTGTTTAAACGGAGACCCCTATTAGACCGTTCCAGTGCCCGGTTTTCCCAAGGATTCACCCCCGAGAAGTGTATTTCTATTGATGAGTCCCTGATACATTTTAAACGGAGGGTTCAATTCCGCGAGTACCTGCCGGGTAAGAGGGAAGGTATGGCGTGAAGATGTATAAGCTGTGCGAGAGTGCATCCGGGTATACCTACAGGTTTAGGCTATATGAAGGAAAGGCCACCCCCAAACCAGACTGCATCCTGGACTACAATAGGTACATGGGAAGGATGGACTTGTAAGATCAAATCCTGAAGCCCTACAGCGCCATGCGGTGTGGTATAAGAAGCTGGCCGGGCACATCATACAGATGGCATTGTACAATGCGTACATGCTACATCGATGTGCAGGTCAGACGGGAACTTTCCTGGAATTTCAAGAGGTGATTATCAAGAACCTAATCTTTAGGGACCAAGAAGGAGGGCCACCCAGTACTTCTGGAAGCGGGGCCACACGCATCGTACCAAGGCGGCAACACTTTCCAGGAGAAGTTCCCCAAACTGGCAAGAAGGGAAAAAGTCAAAAGAGGTGCAAAGTCTGCTAGAAGAGGGCGATAAGGGATGACACAATATATCAATGTGACACGTGTCCCGAATAACCAGAGCTCTGTATGAAAGTCAGTTTTAAAATGTATTATACATCACTTGGTTTATCATTTACCCCAATTTTACTTACCCTGATGCACTCCGCACAGCTTATCCCCCCTCGTCTTTCCCCTCTGAGCCCTGCTGTGTGTCCAGGCAGCTGATAACAGCCACATGTAGGGTATTGCCATACCCGGGAGAACCCACATTACAGTTTATGGGATGTAGGTCTCTGGTCAAAATGCTCACTACACCTCTAGATGAATGCCTTAAGGGTGTAGTTATTAAAACGGGGTTACTTCTTGTGGGTTTCAACTGTACTGGTACCTCAGGGGCTTCTGCATATATGACTTCGCACTAGAAAATCCCCAATAGGCCAAATTTTGGTCCTTTCCTTCTGAGCCCTCCCATGGGCCCAAACGGCAGTTTATCACAACAAATGGGGCATTGCGGCACTCAGAACAAATTGCGCAACAGAATGGGGTATTTTGTTTCTTGTGAAAATAAGAAATTTTCAGCCAAAACTACATATTATTTGAAAAAAATAATTTTGTTTTCATTCCCAGCCCAATTCAAATAAGTTCTGTGAAGAAACTATGGGGTCTAAATGGTCACATTACCCATAAATGAATTCCTTGAGGCGTGTAGTTTCCAAAATGCGGTCACTTCTGGTGGGTTTCCATTGCTTTGATACCTCTGGGGCTCTGCAAATGCGACATGGCACCCGAAAACCAAACCAGCAAAATCTGCACTCCAAAGAACACACAGCGCTCCTTCACTTCTGAGGCTTTTAAAACCCTTTCTGGGTTTTAAAAGTTCAGGTGTACGAGCCCCAAGATGTGTGTTTATCCCCCACTACCTGAATTTTAAATCTTAGTATATATGTGTATATATGTATGTATGTATGTATATACAGTATATATATATATATATATATATATATATATATATATATATATATATATTTATGTTTGTATATATGTATGTATATACGTGTATATATACGTACATATTTATATATATATATATATATATATATATATATATATATATGTGTGTGTGTCTGTGTATGTATATACATGTGCATATATATATATATATATATATATATATATACAGTGAAGGAAATAAGTATTTGATCCCTTGCTGATTTTGTAAGTTTGCCCACTGTCAAAGACATGAACAGTCTAGAATTTTTAGACTAGGTTAATTTTACCAGTGAGAGATAGATTATATAAAAAAAAAAAAGAAAATCACATAGTCAAAATTATATATATTTATTTGCATTGTGCACAGAGAAATAAGTATTTGATCCCTTTGGCAAACCAGACTTAATACTTGGTGGCAAAACCCTTGTTGGCAAGCACAGCAGTCAGACATTTTTAGTAGTTGATGATGAGGTTTGCACACATATTAGATGGAATTTTGGCCCACTCCTCTTTGCAGATCATCTGTAAATCATTAAGATTTCGAGGCTGTCGCTTGGCAACTCGGATCTTCAGCTCCCTCCATAAGTTTTCGATGGGATTAAGGTCTGGAGACTGGCTAGGCCACTCCATGACCTTAATGTGCTTCTTTTTGAGCCACTCCTTTGTTGCCTTGGCTGTATGTTTTGGGTCATTGTCGTGCTGGAAGACCCAGCCCGAGCCATTTTTTATGTCCTGGTGGAGGGAAGGGGGTTGTCACTCAGGATTTGACGGTACATGGCTCCATTCATTCTCCCATTGATACGTTGAAGTAGTCCTGTGCCCTTAGCAGAGAAACACCCCAAAAAAATAATGTTTCCACCTCCATGCTTGACAGTGCGGACGGTGTTCTTTGGGTCATAGGTAGCATTTCTGTTCCTCCAAACACGGCTGAGCTCTCACCTTCCTCAGGATCAAGCATACTCCACGAGGTGAGATTTTGCATGGAGCCCCAGATCGATGTCGATTGACAGTCATTTTGTATGTCTTCCATTTTCTTACTATTGCACCAACAGTTGTCTCCTTCTCACCCAGCGTCTTACTTATGGTTTTGTAGCCCATTCCAGCCTTGTGCAGGTCTATGATCTTGTCCCTGACATCCTTAGAAAGCTCTTTGGTCTTGCCCATGTTGTAAAGGTTAGAGTCAGACTGATTAATTGAGTCTGTGGACAGGAGCCTTTTATACAGGTGACCATTTAAGACAGCAGTCTTTAAAGCAGGCACCAAGTTGATTTGGAGCGTGTAACTTGTCTGGAGGAGGCTGAACTCTTAATGGTTGGTAGGGGATCAAATACTTATTTCTCTGTGCAAAATGCAAATAAATATATATAATTTTGACCATGTGATCTTCTGTTTTTTTTTAAATATAATCTATCTCTCACTGGTAAGATTAACCTAGCCTAAAAATTCCAGACTGTTCATGTCTTTGACAGTGGGCAAACTTACAAAATCAGCAAGGGATCAAATACTTATTTCCTTCACTGTATATATATATATATATATATATATATATATATATATAACAACAAATCCAAGATCAATAATAAGGACATATCGCCCATACTATATATACTTTAAAATACACACTAATTGGCTAAACACCAATGAACCAAGTGCAGGTGAGAAACATCAAAATATATGAAAAAGCTTTTGATCATTTAAGATTTTGCTCACCAATCTGTGGATCCCCTTCCATCTACCATGCTGGTTGATTGTTCGTTATTTCCGGGTATGTGCGCGCATGCGCCAAAAGGCACGTCACACATAGAATTGCTCCTGTCCTAAAACTCAGAATGAGTCATGGAGCGCACTCATTCAAATGACGCGCATGCTCAGTCTACTTCTGTGGTAAGAATCGTAAATATGTCTTTGCTGTAGCAAAAGACACAATATATTCACATTTAACTATATTAATAATTTATGCAGCTTAATACAATTTTTAAGGGGAGCTCCCAAACATAATGGGTGCGCATTAAAGGTAATACTAAAATAACTATTAAACAAGCAGACAAAGGGGGAGCGATAGTGATGATGGACACGAAGGATTATATAGAAGAGATTATGGGACAATTACAAGATAGACAGGTTTATGGGGAGTTAACATCTGATCCTAAATTCAATATTGGGAGACTTTTGGATAGAATCATTGAAAAGGCAATACAGCATAAAATTATTGATAATGATTTAAAACAATTTTTACTGGTTAAACATCCAGTTACACCGATTTTATATACCCTCCCGAAGATACATAAATCTCTCACTAAACCCCCTGGGAGGCCCATAGTATCCAGCATGGGATCTATTCTGGGAAATATTTAAATATTTCTAGACAAGGTATTGCGGCGAAATGCAATTGAGGTACCATCCTATATACGTGACACTTCTGATTTTTTTATCAAAAATCAGTGAGATCCAGATTCCCACTACAGCCCTACTTTGCTCATTTGACGTAGTAAGTCTGTACACGTCGATTGATCACGGCAGAGGCACTTCTTCAGTTTACAAAGTTTTGTGAAATAGTGAGTATACACCTGCTTGCATAGAATTCATACTTGCTCTGCTGGATCTCGTGCTGAGATACAATTATTTTTTGTTCCAAGATCAGTTCTTTATACAACTAAGAGGCACGGCTATGGGTGCTAATGTGGCACCCACCTATGCCAATATTTTTATTGCAACACTGGAGAGGGAGTTGATCTATGTGTCTCACCACTTTGGACCTGTACTGAAGTTGTTTAGGTACATAGATGACATCTTCTTTATCTGGTTGGGGACTGTTGAAGAATTGGATTTGTTCCACGAGTACCTCAATCATATTGATCCAGACATCAAATTTACATTAGTCAAGTCTAACAATTCTATTGAATTTTTAGATACTACAATAACTAAATCAGAATTAAGATTAACATCAGATATTTTTACTAAAACCACAGATAGGAATAATCTCCTACGTTTTGAAAGCAATCACCCCAGGGGCCTTATTAAGGCACTTCCATATAGTCAACTATTAAGGGTGAAACGGATAGTGGACAATGATGAGAAAAGCAAGAAGAGGTAAGATGAAATGGGTGGAAAATTCATTTCACGTGGATATCCGAAAAAATTGATTCAACAACATAGAGATAGGGTATCATTATCTGACAGAGAGACAATTCTGTCTACACAATTGCCCTTACAATCTTTTAAAAAAAACAAAGGGAATATGGCAAATCGGATACCATTTGTGTCTACTTACAACGAATCCAGCAATGATATAGCCAGAATCATATACAAACATTGGCCAATTTTGGGCAGTAATCTAAGACACGTCCCTGAATTTACAGCACCTCCTTTGATGTCCTATAAACGTACGAAAAATTTAAAGAATAATTTGATAAGAGCAGATGTAGGTTCCAATAGGAAATTAACACAGACCTTTATAGGCAGACAAAAATTGGGATGTTTCCCTTGCCTTAACTGCGTGTGTAAAGGATCTGCCAGGCACAGCTTCGGGGTTAACGCCCATAGATAATCAGTCTGCACCTGCTTCTATGTCTGTGAGACTGACTCCATCTTCCACCACTCAGGGTGGCAGGCTTAGGAGTGGGAGATTCTATCACAGCCTGGCCAGACGGAGCTAGCTCCCGCCCTCTGTCTATTTATACCTGCCTTTCCTGTTCCTCCTTTGCTTGTGATTCTTCTCGTTTGGTTTCCTGGCCCTGCTGCAGCTTCTTGTACTATTGTCCTTGCTTCATATTGACCCCGGCTTGCTGACTACTCTCCTGCTCTGCGTTTGGTACCTCGTACACTCCTGGTTTGACTCGGCTTGTTCACTACTCTCCTGCTCTGCGTTTGGCACCTCGTACTCTCCTGGTTTGACTCGACTTGTTCACTTCTCTTGTTGCTCACGGTTTTGCCGTGGGCAACTGTGTACCCTTGTCTGTTTGTCTGTCGTGCACTTATTGAGCGTAGGGACCATCGCCCAATTGTACCCCGTCGCCTAGGGCGGGTCGTTGCAAGTAGGCAGGGACTGAGTGGCGGGTAGATTAGGGCTCACTTGTCTGTCTCCCCACCCCCGTCATTACAGCGTGAACTGCAGATACATGATTAAAGGCGAATCTTTCATTCACCCCACAACCAGTATGGAATACAAAATTAAACAATTTCTTACCTGTTCATCTGAATATGTCATTTATTTATTACAATGTCCATGTGATCTCCTGTATATAGGAGAAACAACGCTAGACTGCAAGACGCGGATAAATAACCATTGTTTTCCGATACGCTCCAAAATACTGGATTTACCAGTCTCAAAACATTTTGTGGAAGCCAATCATACAGAAAAAGATTTGAGGTTTAGAATAATAGATCATATTACCAAACCAAGACGAGGTGGCGATAGAACATCCCTTTTGAAAAAACGGGAGTTGGAATGGATCTATAGGTTAAATACATTACGTCCGTATGGGGTATACGTTGACTTCAAATTGAGTGGCATAGGATAGGATGTGGTTTGCCCTTAGCCTTGTTTTTACTCTACATATTAGGGTTGTTTTTAGATTAGACAGAGTGTACATATTCCTATACTAATATAAGTATTTTTTTCTGTCTATTCCAGATAATCTATGAAGACTCACCTATTATGGATCCCCTCCTCCTGATTCCATGCAACCACAATGAGAAATTGATGCTTCTTTTGAATGTCCTGAAACGTATAATGTGAATGGATTGTTTATATATTTTGACTAAATTAATAAAGCTTAATATTTACCTTTTCTTATTATGACAGTATCGTTTCATATGATACATTTGAATACGGTCTGTATAACACGGATTGACTATCTATATATATATTATACAATTAATGCGCACCCATTATGTTTGGGAGCTCCCCTTAAAAATTGTATTAAGCTGCATAAATTATTAATATAGTTAAATGTGAATATATTGTGTCTTTTGCTACAACAAAGACATATTTACGATCCTTACCACAGAAGTAAACTGAGCATGCGCGAGTTGCGTGTCATTTGAATGAGTGCGCTCCATGACTCATTCTGAGTTTTAGGACAGGAGCAATTCTATGTGTGACGTGCCTTTTGGCGCATGCGTGCACATACCCGGAAATAACGAACAATCAACCAGCATGGTAGATGGAAGGGGATCCACAGATTGGTGAGCAAAATCTTAAATGATCAAAAGCTTTTTAATATATTTTGATGTTTCTCACCTGCACTTGGTTCATTGGTGTTTAGCCAATTAGTGTGTATTTTAAAGTATATACAGTATGGGCGATTTGTCCTTATTATCGATCGCATGTATATCATTACAAGAAATTTATATACCACGTGGTGGTTCTTCTCACTCCACTGTTTTTATCTGTAATCAAGATTTTATATTTGATTGTATTTTTATTGCCTCATTACAATGATTTTGTAAATCACGTATTTATATGTGCACTCCACACTAAAATGTATTGCTTGAGAAAGGCCCCATGGAGTTGGGCTGAAACGTTGCATGTGGTGATTAAAGATCCTTTTCTTTCACTGATCTTGGAGTGCTGTCCTGTGTATTGGATTTTGTTGTTAATGTGAGACACTGGTCGTGTGTCTGAACAGGTACTTGTGCACCCTGTACTGGAAGAAACGGTGCTGCTTTTGCTTTGCTTTTTTCTATATATATATATATATATATATATTTACAAAAATTAAAATCAAGAGCAGCACCATGCAGGAATGAATAATAAATGTGGGTGCCAGTCCCAGGGTAAAGGCTATATCTAGAGATGAGCGAACCGGGACAACCGAACCCGGTTTCGGTCCAATCATCGGGAAAAGTTAGGTTCGCAGCGAATCCGAACTTCACCGGGTTCAGCCGAACCCGTTTTGACCGAACCCGGCTACATTTTGGCGCCTGCCACATGTTAGATTTAAAATGTAGGATTTCACAATATCACCTGACATCAGGCTACCCCATAATGCCTTGCAAACGGCTCTCCCAGCCAATCGGGAGGCAGCATAGGGGCGGGCTCAAGCCTGCAATAAAAGTCTATGCACGGAGCTCAGCGGCCATTTTAGAGACAGGAGCTGTAGGGATAGCATCTCTGTGCAGTAAGGGAAAGCTTTAGGAATCTAAAAGCCAGGAATCCAGCAATCGAAGGGGCTCATCCACTACTCACTACTCAGCCAGTGTGTGAATACGCTTTTATAAGGGGCTGATCCCCGTTGCATCCAACTTGCAATACAGGCAGCCTTTGTAGTAGTACTACAAGGCCCAGCATTCCCTGGGTGCACCGCGGCGTGGCTGATAGAAATTCTCATTCATTGCCATTTGCCAAGCCAGTGTCAGTGTGAATACGCTTTTAGAAGGGGCTCATCCCCGGCCGTTAACATAACAAATAACAATCCAACTTGCAATACAGGCATCCTTTGTAGTAGTACTACAAGCCCCAGCATTCCCTGAGTGCACCGCGGCGTGGCTGATAGAAATTCTCATTCATTGCCATTTGCCAAGCCAGTGTCAGTGTGAATACGCTTTTAGAAGGGGCTCATCCCCGGCCGTTAACATAACAAATAACAATCCAACTTGCAATACAGGCATCCTTTGTAGTAGTACTCCAGGCCCAGCATTCCCTGAGTGCACCGCGGCGTGGCTGATAGAAATTCTCATTCATTGCCATTTGCCAAGCCAGTGTCAGTGTGAATACACTTTTAGAAGGGGCTCATCCCCGGCCGTTAACATAACAAATAACAATCCAACTTGAAATACAGGCAGCCTTTGTAGTAGTACTACAAGGCCCAGCATTCCCTGAGAGCACCGCGGCGTGGCTGATAGAAATTCTCATTCATTGCCACTTGCCAAGCCAGTGTCAGTGTGTGAATACGCTTTTAGAAGGGGCTCATCCCCCGGGTTTTGATTCAACTTTCTGCACTCCAGCAGTGAAATGTCTGGTAAAAAAAAGGTTGTGAAAGGACGGGGTAGAGAAAAAAACACCCATGCCGTGTCCTCTTCCAGTCCAAATGTTGGATCTGTTGGTGCCAGACCCAGTACCAGCATTTGTGGCACAAGACATGTGCCCAGTTCCACTTTTAGCAGCAGCCATGTGCCTGCTGCTAGTAGTAGCAGTATCAGCAAGCCAGACTTGTCCATCTCCTCCGGTGGACGGGTTACTTTAGATGATACGGCCATTGTGGACTGGTTGGCTGGCTCGCGGTCATCTCAGCAGGAAGACTCTGACGATCTGGCTTCAAGCCAGGTTTCGTTGGATTCCAGATCCTCTACAGTTCCTTGGCACAGTGACAGTAGTAATATAGGTATTTCTAGCATTTCCATTCCATCATCTATGTCTTCACTCCCCCTTCCTAGCGGGAAGCCATCTTTCCTGAGAGTCCTAAGAGACATCTCCTCGGGTGCGAAGGAAGATACTCAACAACATAGTGATGATGATTTGTTTTCCGCGAGTCAGCCAACGGAGTGTGTTGCGGCGGTGCTGGAGGTGGAAGCGGTGTCTGAGACGCATAGCTGTGGTAGTGGGGGTGTTGGTGGTGGTAGCCGTGGTGGCAGATGCAGTAATGAGGGGGGGCATGGAGCCCGCCATGATGTCACATCACATTCACAACACAGTGACAGAAGTGGCGGGGATGATGAGGAATGCTATGATGATGATGTTGTTTTAGACAGGACGTGGGAACCAGGTGATGAGGTGATGACGGCGTCAGAGGAGGAGGGTAGTAGTGGCGGCACTGGCCATGATAAACAGCCAAGCCGAGGTAGGGGCAGAAGTCAATCTGCAAAACGTTGCAGCGGTAGGGTCAGCTCAGGAGCCGGTGACGGCGACACTGATGCTGGTGTAGGCTCCCAAAAAAAGCCTGCCAGACAAGGGGCAAGCTCGGGTGGTGGTGGTGATGGTGGACGTGGTACTACCTCTTTACAGTACTCTGCCGTGTGGCAATTTTTCTGTACCTTCCCGGAGGACACATGGCACAGTGCCGTATCTGCAAGCAGAAAGTAAGGCGTGGGCAGGGCAGCAATGTAGGAACTACCGCTCTACGTAAACACATGGAGCGGCATCACAAGGCCATGTGGGACAATCGCCATGCCCCACCATCATCATGTACATCTAATGAAGACCCCTCTGCCGCTGCTGCTCCGAGTCCCTGTCATCTAAGTAGTAGCCAGGCCTTATCCACCATGTCATTGTCATCATCATCATCACTGTCATCTAGTGCTCCTCCTACGTCCCGTCAGTTATCCATTACGGAATCGTTGTCCAATAAGCAACAATATATACCCAGTCATCCACTTGTCGTGCGGCTTAATTCACACCTGGCTAAGTTGTTGGTGGTGCAGTTGCTGCCATATCACCTGGTCGACTCCGCCAGCTTCAAGCAATTGATGGCGTGCGCTCAGCCTAGGTGGCGAATACCTAGCCGCCATTACTTCTCCAAAACAGCTGTCCCTGCCTTGCACAAGCATGTGGAGGAAAAGGTGTGCCAGTCCTTGCAATTATCCATGTGCAGCAGGGTACATGCCACCGTCGACACGTGGAGCAGCAACTATGGGCAGGGACAGTACATGTCTTTCGCGGCCCACTGGGTCAATATTTTGCAGTCCGATGCACCACCGCAGCAATGCCAGGCATTACCACCTCCACGCTTGTATCTTTCTGGTTCAACTCCGGACACCAGGCGCCTACCATCCTCCTCCTCCTACTCCTCCTCCTCCTCCTTGCCCTCCTCAATGGAGGTCTTCCCGTCCCCGACAGGACACAGCATATCTACCACTCCTCCTCCCTCCTCTTTTCATAGGTGCAAGGTGAAGCGCCACAACGCTGTCTTACTCCTGCTGAGCCTGGGTGAGAAAAGCCACACAGGGCAGGAGCTGCTGCTGTGCATCAAGGAGGAAATCGCACGCTGGCTGTCTCCTCTGAAACTCACACTGGGCAATGTTGTCTCTGATAACGGGAAGAACGTTGTGGCTGCACTGCGTCTAGGTCACCTGACACACACTCATTGCATGGCACATGTGATCAATCTGGTCATAACACGCTTCTTAAAGTCATATGTTGGTTTGAAGGGTGTGCTGGCCATGTCCAGGAGGGTTTGCGTTCGCTTTAGACGTTTGTATGCATTTAAGCACGCCCTCCTGGACTTGCAGCGTCAAAACAATCTCCCAGAACACAGCCTGATTTGCGATGTTTTAACACGCTGGAATTCCACCCTGCACATGTTGGACTGTCTGTACGAACAGCGGAAAGCCGTGAATGATTTCCTGATGCAGCAGATGGGCAGCGTTTGGAGCCAGTGTAATTTCGAGCTCAGGCACTGGCAGCTGGTTAGAGACGCATGTCGCGTTTTGAGGCCCTTTGAAGAGGCCACACGATTTGTGAGCCGTGACGCTAGTGGAATGAACGATGTTATGCCGCTGATATTCATTATGGAGCAAACGCTCACAGCGATGATTCAGCAAAGGTTGGAGGAAGGATCACATCTGGCTATGGATGTTGAGGAGGACGAGGAGGATGAGGATGAGGAAACAGGACCTGAAGAGGAGCTGGATTTGGAGATGGAATCACAGGAAGGGATAGGGGACGAGGCAGCCGCACAACATGACAGTGATGGTGATGGTGATGACGAGTCTGATGACGAACTTGATGATGGACAACCATGGCAGTATGGGGCGGAGATGGAACCAACCGGTCCCTCTGAAACGCTGGCCAGGATGGCGAGCTGTATGCTTCGTTACTTGCGTGCTGACTGTCGTATTGTTAGCATGAAGCAAAGAGATGAGTACTGGATAGCCACACTTTTAGACCCTCGGTATAAAGCCAGAATGGGGGAGTTTTTTGCGCCTTCCGAGAGGGAGGCAAAATTGTCTTATTATCGAGAGAAGCTATGCAGCCAGCTTGTCACGGCTTTCAAATGGCAAACACCTGCTGCAAGGATGTCTGACCGGGGGGCCACTCTCCGCACCCCACTGTCTCATCGTTCCACCGCCTCTGGCAGAGCTACCTCTGCAATAGGCGGCAGCAGCAGCAGCCAATTCAGTTTGGAAAATATGATGACAACATTTTTACATTTAATACCCCGACCTGACACACATCGTAGTCACCAAAGGGATGTTCACCATCACTAGGTGCAGCACCTAAACAACCAGGTTCACTCTTAACTGGACTGTGCCCTTTCTCCGTCAGAAATGCTGATCCCAGACCCCATGGACTTCTGGGTCAGCAGATTGGATCATTGGCAAGAACTGGCCCAGTTTGCCATGGGTGTACTGTCTTGTCCACCCTCCAGTGTAGCCTCAGAGAGGGTATTCAGCGTGGCAGGGGGCTTCGTCACCCCTAAGCGAACAAGATTGTCCGCCAACAGCTTGGACAATCTCACGTTTCTGAAAATGAATCATGCGTGGATCGGTGAGGATTTTAAAACCCCTGTGCCTGATGCCACTGATTAGATCTGACATTGCTGCTGCCGCTGCCGCCTGCTACTACTACCTGCTACTACGGGATTCTGTCCTGTCCACTCTTTTTTTAATGTGCCGCTGTTGGTGCTGCTACTACTTCTACTACCAATCCACCCCCAGTGCCGTCTGCTACAAGCAGGCCTGCCCCACCACAGGGCTTTGTCCTGTGACTTTCCAGTGTCTTTTAATGTGCTGCTACTACTACTACCACCCTTGCTGTCTGTTGGCTACCTCTACTACCACCAATACACCTCCACTGCCGTCTGCTACAAGCAGGCCTGAGGCCTGCCCCACCACAGGGCTTTGTTCTCCTGTGACTGTCCAGTCTCTTTTAATGTGCTGCTACTACTACTACTACTACCACCACCCTTGCTGTCCGTTGGCTACCTCTACTACCACCAATACACCTCCACTGCCGTCTGCTACAAGCAGGCCTGCCCCACCACAGGGCTTTGTCCTGTGACTGTCCAGTCTCTTTTAATGTGCTGCTACTACTACTACCACCCTTGCTGTCTGTTGGCTACCTATACTACCACCAATACACCTCCACTGCCGTCTGCTACAAGCAGGCCTGCCCCACCACAGGGCATTGTCCTGTGACTGTCCAGTCTCTTTTAATGTGCTGCTGCTACTGCTACTACCACCCTTGCTGTCCGTTGGCTACCTCTACTACCACCAATACACCTCCACTGCCGTCTGCTACAAGCAGGCCTGGAAGGCTTGTGAAAAGCCATTGCTTGTTGCTTTTACATCCATGTATGGATGAACCCCGGCAGGCATCTGCCAATAAAAATGGTAAATTTTTGGAGGGCTTGTGAAAAGCCATTGCTTGTTGCTTTTACATCCATGTATGGATGAACCCCGGCAGGTATCTGCCAATAAAAAGGGTACATTTTTGGAGGGCTTGTGAAAAGCCATTGCTTGTTGCTTTTACATCCATGTATGGATGAACCCCGGCAGGCATCTGCCAATAAAAAGGGTACATTTTTGGAGGGCTTGTGAAAAGCCATTGCTTGTTGCTTTTACATCCATGTATGGATGAACCCCGGCAGGCATCTGCCAATAAAAAGGGTACATTTTTGGAGGGCTTGTGAAAAGCCATTGCTTGTTGCTTTTACATCCATGTATGGATGAACCCCGGCAGGCATCTGCCAATAAAAAGGGTACATTTTTGGAGGGCTTGTGAAAAGCCATTGCTTGTTGCTTTTACATCCATATATGGATGAACCCCAGCAGGCATCTGCCAATAAAAAGGGTACATTTTTGGAGGGCTTGTGAAAAGCCATTGCTGTTGCTTTTACATCCATGTATGGATGAACACCGGAAGGCATCTGCCACCATAAAGGGTAAATTTTTTGAGGGCTTCTCAAAAGCCATTGCTTCTTCTTTTACCACCTTATATGTATGAACCCTGGCAGGCATCTGCCGCCAAAAATGGTTAATTTTTGTACCTTTTTTAACAATGCATTAAGCATACAACATGCACAAGTGCAGTAGTTTCTGTTAGTTATCACCGTGTCCCATCCGTTGTCCTATAGCCATACATGTTGGCGTAACTTTGACACTAACTTTGCCTTAAAGACAGCTCAAAAGTACTTGGATATACTCATGGGTGACCTAAGAGTGTTATACAGGGTTTCTAGGGCTTTTAAACAGTGTTATACACGATTTTTAGGGGCTTTCTTGTA
>NW_027462207.1:0-38934 GCF_050947455.1 Rhinoderma darwinii
CTGAGATATTATTTATTGGGTGGTCGGTTTAGGTTGGTTACAGACCACTCTCCTCTTACGTGTATGTGTCAAGCTAAAGAGAGAAATGCAAGAGTTACATGGTGGTTTCTACTTTGCAGAACTTCAAATATACTGTGGAACACAGAGCAGGAAAACTGCAGGGCAATGCTGACGCTTTGTCTAGGACACACTGCCTTGTAGCTAAATGTGTCCGATCCCACGGGCTCGAACAGAGGAAGAGGGTATGTGAGACAGTGACAGGTAAAGTCATTGAGGGAAGGTACATTTCCCCTAGAATCCTGTCATATGTATCCTAGGCTCCAGGGAATGAGTAGTTTTTGCAATAGAAAGCTCTAGCTTTCCAATCTCGGCTTAAGGAAAAGCCAGAAAAAGGGCCTGGAGTTGGATTGGGGAAGAGCAGGGCGGGTTCCCCAATCCCTAGTCCATCTCTGTTTGTAGGACAAGGCTGCTGCTCAATTAGCTGCACCTGCAGCCTGTGTATAAAAAGGTGCAGACACAGTGTGTGTCAGTCTCAGCCCTGACTCAGACTGGAGACTACGAAGTCGGGAGTAGCCTGTATTCTATGTGAGTAAAGACCTGTGTTACTTTGTGTCCAGTGCCTGGTAGGAAGGCACTTGGTATAGTTAGATAATATCTTGTTTAGTTAGTGCTCAGATGAGCAGGATTTATTTTGTATTTTGCCTTGTTTTAAAAGAGGCTGTTTCTTTGACAAGAATAAAACACAGGCAAAGCCCTGTTATGAACTTTAATGCACGGTGTCCCTGTCTCTGGCTACAAAGAAACCGCTGTACCAACCTCTCCTGATGCTAAACCCTCACAGACCTCATACCCCAACATCTCCTGTATGACCTTATACTCCAACATCTCCTGTATGACCTTATACTCCAACATCTCCTGTATACAACATACCCCAACATCTCCTGTATGACCACATATACCAAACATCTTCTGTATAACCTCATACCCCAACATATCCTGTATGACCACATACCCCAACATCTCCTATATGACCTCGTACCCCAACATCTCCTGTATGACCTCGTACCCCAACATCTCCTGTATGACCACATATACCAAACATCTTCTGTATAACCTCATACCCCAACATATCCTGTATGACCACATACCCCAACATCTCCTGTATGACCTCGTACCCCAACATCTCCTGTATGACCTCGTACCCCAACATCTCCTGTATGACCACATACCCCAACATCTCCTGTATGACCTCATACCCAACATCTCCTCCTGTATGACCCATACCCCAACATCTCCTCCTGTATGATCTCATACCCCAACATCTCCTCCTGTATGATCTCATACCCCAAAATCTCCTCCTGTATGACTGCATACTCCAACATCTCCTGTATGACCCCATTGCCCAACATCTCCTCCTGTATGACCCCATAGCCCAACATCTCCTCCTGTATGACCGCATACTCCAAAATCTCCTGTATGACCCCATAGCCCAACATCTCCTCCTGTATGACCCAATGCCCCAACATCTCCTCCTGTATAACTCCATACCCCAACTTCTCCTGTATGACCACATACCCCAATATCTCCTACTTTATGACGTAATACCCCAATATATTTTCTTCTATGACCTTACACCCCAACATCTCCTCATGACCACATATCCCAACATCTCTTCCTGTATCACCTCATACACCAACATCACCTGTGTGACCCCCATACCCCTAACATCTCCTCCTGTATGACCTCATACACCAACATCTCCTCCTGTGTGACCTCATACACCATCTCCTCCTGTATGACCCCATATCCCAAAATCTCCTTCTCATTACATTATGCCCCATCTCCGCCTGTATGTCTCTATACCCCAACATATCTTTCTGTATTAACCCATATCCCACCACTTTGTTCTGTATGAGTTTATAACCAAACATCTCCTCCTATATGACCCAATAGCCAAAGATCTCCTTCTGTATGACCCCTTATCCCAACACCTCATCCTGTATGACCTCATACCCCAACATCTCCTCCTGTATGACTGAATACTCCATCTCCAGTAGAACCTCATGCCCCATCTCCTCCCATATGACCCCATACCCCAACATCTACTCCTGTATGATCCCATAACCCAACATCTTCTCCTGCATGGCTCCATAATCCAAAATCTCCTTCTGTATAAGCCCAAACCCCAACATCTCCTCCTGTATGACCCCATACCCCAACATCTCCTCCTGTATGACCCCATACCCCAACATCTCCTCCTGTATAACCCCATACCCCAACATCTCCTCCTGTATGACCCCATACCCCAACATCTCCTCCTGTATGATCTCATACCCCAACATCTCCTCCTGTATGACTGCATACTCGAACATCTCCTGTATGACCTCATTGCCCAACATCTCCTCCTGTATGACCCCATAGCCCAACAACTCCTCCTGTATGACCGCATACTCCAAAATCTCCTGTATGACCCCATAGCCCAACATCTCCTCCTGTATGACCCCATAGTCAAACATCTCCTCCAGTATGACCCCATACCCCAACAACTTCACCTGTATGACCACATACCCCAACATCTCCTGTATGACCTCATACCCCAATATCTCCTGTATGACCTCATACCCCAACATCTCCTGTATGACCTCATACCCCAGTATCTCCTGTATGACCTCATACCCCAGTATCTCCTGTATGACCTCATACCCCAACATCTCCTGTATACCACATACCCCAACATCTCCTGTATGACCTCATACCCCAGTATCTCCTGTATGACCTCATACCCCAGTATCTCCTGTATGACCTCATACCCCAACATCTCCTGTATGACCTCATACCCCAACATCTTCACCTGTATGACCTCATACCCCAACATCTCCTCCTATATGACCCCATACCCCAACATCTCCTCTATATGATCCCATAACGTCATCTCCTATATAATCCCGGAACCTTAACATCTCCTTTATGGCCCAAATATCTTCTCCAGTATGAACCCATACCCCAACATCTCCAGTATGACCACATACCCCATCATCTCCTGTATGACCAAAACCCCAACATCTCCTGTATGACCACATACCCCAACATTTCCTGTATGACCACATACCCCAACATCTCCTATATGACCACATACCCCAACATTTCCTGTATGACCACATACCCCAACATCTCCTGTATGACCTCATACCCCAACATCTCCTGTATGACCTCATACCCCAACATCTCCTGTATGACCTCATACCCCAACATCTCCTGTATGACCACATACCCCAACATCTCCTGTATGACCACATACCCCAACATCTCCTGTATGACCACATACCCCATCATCTCCTGTATGACCTTACACCTCAACATCTGCTGTATGACCTCACACCCCAACATCTCCTGTATGCCCGCATACCCCAACATCTCCTGTATGACCTCATACCCCAACATCTCCTGTATGACCTCATACCCCAACATCTCCTGTATGACGTCATACCCCAACATCTCCAGTATGACCACATACCCCATCATCTCCTGTATGACCAAAACCCCAACATCTCCTGTATGACCACATACCCCAACATTTCCTGTATGACCACATACCCCAACATCTCCTGTATGACCACATACCCCAACATTTCCTGTATGACCACATACCCCAACATCTCCTGTATGACCTCATACCCCAACATCTCCTGTATGACCTCATACCCCAACATCTCCTGTATGACCTCATACCCCAACATCTCCTGTATGACCACATACCCCAACATCTCCTGTATGACCACATACCCCAACATCTCCTGTATGACCACATACCCCATCATCTCCTGTATGACCTTACACCTCAACATCTGCTGTATGACCTCACACCCCAACATCTCCTGTATGCCCGCATACCCCAACATCTCCTGTATGACCACATATCCTGCATACCACATACCCCAACATCTCCTGCATGACCTCATACCCCAACATCTCCTGTATGACCACATACCCCAACATCTCCTGTATGACCACATACCCCAACATCTCCTGTATGACCTCATACCCCAACATCTCCTGTATGACCACATACCCCAACATCTCCTGTATGACCACATACCCCAACATCTCCTGTATGACCACATACCCCAACATATCCTGTATGACCACATACCCCAACATATCCTGTATGACCACATACCCCAACATATCCTGTATGACCACATACCCCAACATCTCCTGTATGACCTCATACCCCAACATCTCCTGTATGACCTCATACACCAACATCTCCTGTATGACCTCATACCCCAACATCTCCTGTATGAACACATACCCCAACATATCCTGTATGACCACATACCCCAACATCTCCTGTATGACCTCATACCCCAACATTTCCTGTATGACAGCAGCAGGGCAGGCTCGGCTTGGACTAGGCAGCAGGTAGACGTCAGGCGAGGTGAAGCAGGTCAGTCGTGTATACAGCACGACACGACTTTGGCACAGCACAGTGCTAGATCAGGAAGGTATGGAATGCTAGGAGCAGGAACAGGAACTGGAACAGGTACAGGAACTGGAACAGGCACAGGTACAGGTAGAACACTAGGAGGCCATCACCTAGACAAACTAGGGAACAACAACAACGCTTAGGCATAGAATCAGGGGGCTGACCGCTCTTATAGTCCAGGGTACTTACGGGTCAAAGTTCGTCAAGAGGTCCGGTGCGCGCGCTGCCCCTTTAAGAGCGAGCGTGCGTACGCACTCTACGGGATCCGGCTGAGGTGAGTGGACGCGAGCACTGGCGTCTCCTGAGGAGGAGGCTGGGGCCAGCGCTTGCCGACTCGTGGCTGCGGCTGTCAGGAGGGGAACGGAGCTGACAGCCCGCAGCCACAGACATTACAATACCCAACATCTTCTCCTGTATGACCACATACCCAACATCTCCTCCTGTATGACCACCTACCCCAACATCACCAGTATGACCACATATCCCAACATCTCCTCCTATATAACCGCATAACCCAACATCTCCTCCTGTATAATAGCATACCCCATTATCTCCTCCTGTATGACCTCATACCCAACATCTCCTCCTGTATGACCCATACCCCAACATCTCCTCCTGTATGACCCTATATCCCAACATCTCCTCCTGTATGACCCTATATCCCAACATCTCCTCCTGTATGACCCTATATCCCAACATCTCCTCCTGTATGACCCTATATCCCAACATCTCCTGCTGTATGACCCCATGCCCCAACATCTCCTCCTGTATAACCCCATACCCCAACTTCTCCTGTATGACCACATACCCCAATATCTCCTACTTTATGACGTAATACCACAATATCTTTTCTTCTATGATCTTACACCCCAACATCTCCTCATGACCACATATCCCAACATCTCTTCCTGTATCACCTCATACACAAACATCACCTGTGTGACCCCCATACCCCTAACATCTCCTCCTGTATGACCTCATACACCAACATCTCCTCCTGTGTGACCTCATACACCATCTCCTCCTCTATGACCCCATATCCCAAAATCTCCTTCTCATTACATTATGCCCCAACATCTCCGCCTGTATGACTCTATACCCCAACATATCTTTCTGTATTATCCCATATCCCACCACTTTGTTCTGTATGAGTTTATAACCAAACATCTCCTCCTATATGACCCAATAGCCAAAGATCTCCTTCTGTATGACCCCTTATCCCAACACCTCATCCTTTATGACCCCATATCCCAAAATATCCTCCTGTATGACTGAATACTCCATCTCCAGTAGTACCTCATACCCCATCTCCTCCTATATGACATCATACTCAAACAACTCCGCCTATATGACCCCATACCCAATACTCCTCTATGATCCCATAACCCAACATCTTCTCCTGCATGGCTCCATAATCAAAAATCTCCTCCTGTATGAGCCCATACCCCAACATCTCCTCCTGTATGACCCCATACCCCAACATCTCCTCCTGTATGATCTCATACCCCAACATCTCCTCCTGTATGACTGCATACTCCAACATCTCCTGTATGACCCCATTGCCCAACATCTCCTCCTGTATGACCCCATAGCCCAACATCTCCTCCTGTATGACCGCATACTCCAAAATCTCCTGTATGACCCCATAGCCCAACATCTCCTCCTGTATGACCCCATAGCCCAACATCTCCTCCTGTATGACCCCATACCCCAACATCTCCTGTATGACCACATACCCCAATATCTCCTGTATGACCTCATACCCCAACATCTCCTGTATGACCTCATACCCCAACAACTTCACCTGTATGACCACATACCCCAACATCTCCTGTATGACCTCATACCCCAATATCTCCTGTATGACCTCATACCCCAACATCTCCTGTATGACCTCATACCCCAGTATCTCCTGTATGACCTCATACCCCAACATCTCCTCTATGACCTCATACCCAACATCTCCTCCTGTATGACCCATACCCCAACATCTCTTCCTGTATGACCCAATGCCCCAACATCTCCTCCAGTATGACCCAATGCCCCAACATCTCCTCCTGTATAACTCCATACCCCAACTTCTCCTGTATGACCACATACCCCAATATCTCCTACTTTATGACGTGATACCCCAATATATTTTCTTCTATGACCTTACACCCCAACATCTCCTCATGACCACATATCCCAACATCTCTTCCTGTATCACCTCATACACCAACATCACCTGTGTGACCCCCATACCCCTAACATCTCCTCCTGTATGACCTCATACACCAACATCTCCTCCTGTGTGACCTCATACACCATCTCCTCCTGTATGACCCCATATCCCAAAATCTCCTTCTCATTACATTATGCCCCATCTCAGCCTGTATGACTCTATACCCCAACATATCTTTCTGTATTAACCCATATCCCACCACTTTGTTCTGTATGAGTTTATAACCAAACATCTCCTCCTATATGACCCAATAGCCAAATATCTCCTTCTGTATGACCCTTATCCCAACACCTCATCCTGTATGACCTCATACCCAAACATCTCCTCCTGTATGACTGAATACTCTATCTCCAGTAGAACCTCATGCCCCATCTCCTCCCATATGACCCCATACCCCAACATCTACTCCTGTATGATCCCATAACCCAACATCTTCTCCTGCATGGCTCCATAATCCAAAATCTCCTTCTGTATAAGCCCAAACCCCAACATCTCCTCCTGTATGACCCCATACCCCAACATCTCCTCCTGTATGACCCCATACCCCAACATCTCCTCCTGTATGACCCCATACCCCAACATCTACTCCTGTATGATCCCATAACCCAACATCTTCTCCTGCATGGCTCCATAATCCACAATCTCCTTCTGTATAAGCCCAAACCCCAACATCTCCTCCTGTATGACCCCATACCCCAACATCTCCTCCTGTATGACCCCATACCCCAACATCTCCTCCTGTATGACCCCATACCCCAACATCTCCTCCTGTATGACCCCATACCCCAACATCTCCTCCTGTATGACCCCATACCCCAACATCTCCTCCTGTATGACCCCATACCCCAACATCTCCTCCTGTATGATCTCATACCCCAACATCTCCTCCTGTATGACTGCATACTCCAACATCTCCTGTATGACCCCATTGCCCAACATCTCCTCCTGTATGACCGCATACTCCAAAATCTCCTGTATGACCCCATAGCCCAACATTTCCTCCTGTATGACCCCATAGCCCAACATCTCCTCCTGTATGACCCCATACCCCAACAACTTCACCTGTATGACCACATACCCCAACATCTCCTGTATGACCTCATACCCCAATATCTCCTGTATGACCTCATACCCCAACATCTCCTGTATGACCTCATACCCCAGTATCTCCTGTATGACCTCATACCCCAACATCTCCTCTATGACCTCATACCCCAACATCTCCTCTATGACCTCATACCCCAACATCTCCTCTATGACCTCATACCCAACATCTCCTCCTGTATGACCCATACCCCAACATCTCCTCCTGTATGTCCCAATGCCCCAACATCTCCTCCTGTATGACCCAATGCCCCAACATCTCCTCCTGTATAACTCCATACCCCAACTTCTCCTGTATGACCACATACCCCAATATCTCCTACTTTATGACGTAATACCCCAATATATTTTCTTCTATGACCTTACACCCCAACATCTCCTCATGACCACATATCCCAACATCTCTTCCTGTATCACCTCATACACCAACATCACCTGTGTGACCCCCATACCCCTAACATCTCCTCCTGTATGACCTCATACACCAACATCTCCTCCTGTGTGACCTCATACACCATCTCCTCCTGTATGACCCCATATCCCAAAATCTCCTTCTCATTACTTTATGCCCCATCTCCGCCTGTATGACTCTATACCCCAACATATCTTTCTGTATTAACCCATATCCCACCACTTTGTTCTGTATGAGTTTATAACCAAACATCTCCTCCTATATGACCCAATAGCCAAAGATCTCCTTCTGTATGACCCCTTATCCCAACACCTCATCCTTTATGACCCCATATCCCAAAATATCCTCCTGTATGACTGAATACTCCATCTCCAGTAGAACCTCATGCCCCATCTCCTCCTATATGACCCCATACCCCAACATCTACTCCTGTATTATCTCATACCCCAACATCTCCTCCTGTATGACTGCATACTCCAACATCTCCTGTATGACCCCATTGCCCAACATCTCCTCCTGTATGACCCCATAGCCCAACATCTCCTCCTGTATGACCGCATACTCCAAAATCTCCTGTATGACCCCATAGCCCAACATCTCCTCCTGTATGACCCCATAGCCCAACATCTCCTCCTGTATGACCCCATACCCCAACATCTCCTCCTGTATGATCTCATACCCCAACATCTCCTCCTGTATGACTGTATACTCCAACATCTCCTGTATGACCCCATTGCCCAACATCTCCTCCTGTATGACCCCATAGCCCAACATCTCCTCCTGTATGACCCCATACCCCAACAACTTCACCTGTATGACCACATACCCCAACATCTCCTGTATGACCTCATACCCCAAAATCTCCTGTATGACCTCATACCCCATCTCCTGTATGACCTCATACCCCAGTATCTCCTGTATGACCTCATACCCCAACATCTCCTCTATGACCTCATACCCCAACATCTCCTCTATGACCTCATACCCAACATCTCCTCCTGTATGACCCATACCCCAACATCTCCTCCTGTATGACCCAATGCCCCAACATCTCCTCCTGTATGACCCAATGCCCCAACATCTCCTCCTGTATAACTCCATACCCCAACTTCTCCTGTATGACCACATACCCCAATATCTCCTACTTTATGACGTAATACCCCAATATATTTTCTTCTATGACCTTACACCCCAACATCTCCTCATGACCACATATCCCAACATCTCTTCCTGTATCACCTCATACACCAACATCACCTGTGTGACCCCCATACCCCTAACATCTCCTCCTGTATGACCTCATACACTAACATCTCCTCCTGTGTGACCTCATACACCATCTCCTCCTGTATGACCCCATATCCCAAAATCTCCTTCTCATTACATTATGCCCCATCTCCGCCTGTATGACTCTATACCCCAACATATCTTTCTGTATTAACCCATATCCCACCACTTTGTTCTGTATGAGATTATAACCAAACATCTCCTCCTATATGACCCAATAGCCAAAGATCTCCTTCTGTATGACCCTTATCCCAACACCTCATCCTGTATGACCTCATACCCCAACATCTCCTCCTGTATGACTGAATACTCTATCTCCAGTACAACCTCATGCCCCATCTCCTCCCATATGACCCCATACCCCAACATCTACTCCTGTATGATCCCATAACCCAACATCTTCTCCTAAATGGCTCCATAATCCAAAATCTCCTTCTGTATAAGCCCAAACCCCAACATCTCCTCCTGTATGACCCCATACCCCAACATCTCCTCCTGTATGACCCCCATACCCCAACATCTCCTCCTGTATGATCTCATACCCCAACATCTCCTCCTGTATGACCTCATACACCAACATCTCCTCCTGTGTGACCTCATACACCATCTCCTCCTCTATGACCCCATATCCCAAAATCTCCTTCTCATTACATTATGCCCCAACATCTCCGCCTGTATGACTCTATACCCCAACATATCTTTCTGTATTATCCCATATCCCACCACTTTGTTCTGTATGAGTTTATAACCAAACATCTCCTCCTATATGACCCAATAGCCAAAGATCTCCTTCTGTATGACCCCTTATCCCAACACCTCATCCTTTATGACCCCATATCCCAAAATATCCTCCTGTATGACTGAATACTCCATCTCCAGTAGTACCTCATACCCCATCTCCTCCTATATGACATCATACTCAAACAACTCCGCCTATATGACCCCATACCCAATACTCCTGTATGATCCCATAACCCAACATCTCCTCCTTTATGACCCCCATATCCCAACATCTACTACTGTATGACTGAATAGTCCAACATCTCCAGTAGAGCCTCATGCCCCATCTCTTCCTATATGGCCTCATACTCAAACAACTTCTCCCATATGACCCCATACCCAACATCTACTCCTCTATGATCCCATAACCCAACATCTTCTCCTGCATGGCTCCATAATCAAAAATCTCCTCCTGTATGAGCCCATACCCCAACATCTCCTCCTGTATGACCCCATACCCCAACATCTCCTCCTGTATGATCTCATACCCCAACATCTCCTCCTGTATGACTGCATACTCCAACATCTCCTGTATGACCCCATTGCCCAACATCTCCTCCTGTATGACCCCATAGCCCAACATCTCCTCCTGTATGACCGCATACTCCAAAATCTCCTGTATGACCCCATAGCCCAACATCTCCTCCTGTATGACCCCATAGCCCAACATCTCCTCCTGTATGACCCCATACCCCAACATCTCCTGTATGACCACATACCCCAATATCTCCTGTATGACCTCATACCCCAACATCTCCTGTATGACCTCATACCCCAACAACTTCACCTGTATGACCACATACCCCAACATCTCCTGTATGACCTCATACCCCAATATCTCCTGTATGACCTCATACCCCAACATCTCCTGTATGACCTCATACCCCAGTATCTCCTGTATGACCTCATACCCCAACATCTCCTCTATGACCTCATACCCAACATCTCCTCCTGTATGACCCATACCCCAACATCTCTTCCTGTATGACCCAATGCCCCAACATCTCCTCCAGTATGACCCAATGCCCCAACATCTCCTCCTGTATAACTCCATACCCCAACTTCTCCTGTATGACCACATACCCCAATATCTCCTACTTTATGACGTGATACCCCAATATATTTTCTTCTATGACCTTACACCCCAACATCTCCTCATGACCACATATCCCAACATCTCTTCCTGTATCACCTCATACACCAACATCACCTGTGTGACCCCCATACCCCTAACATCTCCTCCTGTATGACCTCATACACCAACATCTCCTCCTGTGTGACCTCATACACCATCTCCTCCTGTATGACCCCATATCCCAAAATCTCCTTCTCATTACATTATGCCCCATCTCCGCCTGTATGACTCTATACCCCAACATATCTTTCTGTATTAACCCATATCCCACCACTTTGTTCTGTATGAGATTATAACCAAACATCTCCTCCTATATGACCCAATAGCCAAAGATCTCCTTCTGTATGACCCTTATCCCAACACCTCATCCTGTATGACCTCATACCCCAACATCTCCTCCTGTATGACTGAATACTCTATCTCCAGTACAACCTCATGCCCCATCTCCTCCCATATGACCCCATACCCCAACATCTACTCCTGTATGATCCCATAACCCAACATCTTCTCCTAAATGGCTCCATAATCCAAAATCTCCTTCTGTATAAGCCCAAACCCCAACATCTCCTCCTGTATGACCCCATACCCCAACATCTCCTCCTGTATGACCCCCATACCCCAACATCTCCTCCTGTATGATCTCATACCCCAACATCTCCTCCTGTATGACCTCATACACCAACATCTCCTCCTGTGTGACCTCATACACCATCTCCTCCTCTATGACCCCATATCCCAAAATCTCCTTCTCATTACATTATGCCCCAACATCTCCGCCTGTATGACTCTATACCCCAACATATCTTTCTGTATTATCCCATATCCCACCACTTTGTTCTGTATGAGTTTATAACCAAACATCTCCTCCTATATGACCCAATAGCCAAAGATCTCCTTCTGTATGACCCCTTATCCCAACACCTCATCCTTTATGACCCCATATCCCAAAATATCCTCCTGTATGACTGAATACTCCATCTCCAGTAGTACCTCATACCCCATCTCCTCCTATATGACATCATACTCAAACAACTCCGCCTATATGACCCCATACCCAATACTCCTGTATGATCCCATAACCCAACATCTCCTCCTTTATGACCCCCATATCCCAACATCTACTACTGTATGACTGAATAGTCCAACATCTCCAGTAGAGCCTCATGCCCCATCTCTTCCTATATGGCCTCATACTCAAACAACTTCTCCCATATGACCCCATACCCAACATCTACTCCTCTATGATCCCATAACCCAACATCTTCTCCTGCATGGCTCCATAATCAAAAATCTCCTCCTGTATGAGCCCATACCCCAACATCTCCTCCTGTATGACCCCATACCCCAACATCTCCTCCTGTATGATCTCATACCCCAACATCTCCTCCTGTATGACTGCATACTCCAACATCTCCTGTATGACCCCATTGCCCAACATCTCCTCCTGTATGACCCCATAGCCCAACATCTCCTCCTGTATGACCGCATACTCCAAAATCTCCTGTATGACCCCATAGCCCAACATCTCCTCCTGTATGACCCCATAGCCCAACATCTCCTCCTGTATGACCCCATACCCCAACATCTCCTGTATGACCACATACCCCAATATCTCCTGTATGACCTCATACCCCAACATCTCCTGTATGACCTCATACCCCAACAACTTCACCTGTATGACCACATACCCCAACATCTCCTGTATGACCTCATACCCCAATATCTCCTGTATGACCTCATACCCCAACATCTCCTGTATGACCTCATACCCCAGTATCTCCTGTATGACCTCATACCCCAACATCTCCTCTATGACCTCATACCCAACATCTCCTCCTGTATGACCCATACCCCAACATCTCTTCCTGTATGACCCAATGCCCCAACATCTCCTCCAGTATGACCCAATGCCCCAACATCTCCTCCTGTATAACTCCATACCCCAACTTCTCCTGTATGACCACATACCCCAATATCTCCTACTTTATGACGTGATACCCCAATATATTTTCTTCTATGACCTTACACCCCAACATCTCCTCATGACCACATATCCCAACATCTCTTCCTGTATCACCTCATACACCAACATCACCTGTGTGACCCCCATACCCCTAACATCTCCTCCTGTATGACCTCATACACCAACATCTCCTCCTGTGTGACCTCATACACCATCTCCTCCTGTATGACCCCATATCCCAAAATCTCCTTCTCATTACATTATGCCCCATCTCAGCCTGTATGACTCTATACCCCAACATATCTTTCTGTATTAACCCATATCCCACCACTTTGTTCTGTATGAGTTTATAACCAAACATCTCCTCCTATATGACCCAATAGCCAAATATCTCCTTCTGTATGACCCTTATCCCAACACCTCATCCTGTATGACCTCATACCCAAACATCTCCTCCTGTATGACTGAATACTCTATCTCCAGTAGAACCTCATGCCCCATCTCCTCCCATATGACCCCATACCCCAACATCTACTCCTGTATGATCCCATAACCCAACATCTTCTCCTGCATGGCTCCATAATCCAAAATCTCCTTCTGTATAAGCCCAAACCCCAACATCTCCTCCTGTATGACCCCATACCCCAACATCTCCTCCTGTATGACCCCATACCCCAACATCTCCTCCTGTATGACCCCATACCCCAACATCTACTCCTGTATGATCCCATAACCCAACATCTTCTCCTGCATGGCTCCATAATCCACAATCTCCTTCTGTATAAGCCCAAACCCCAACATCTCCTCCTGTATGACCCCATACCCCAACATCTCCTCCTGTATGACCCCATACCCCAACATCTCCTCCTGTATGACCCCATACCCCAACATCTCCTCCTGTATGACCCCATACCCCAACATCTCCTCCTGTATGACCCCATACCCCAACATCTCCTCCTGTATGACCCCATACCCCAACATCTCCTCCTGTATGATCTCATACCCCAACATCTCCTCCTGTATGACTGCATACTCCAACATCTCCTGTATGACCCCATTGCCCAACATCTCCTCCTGTATGACCGCATACTCCAAAATCTCCTGTATGACCCCATAGCCCAACATTTCCTCCTGTATGACCCCATAGCCCAACATCTCCTCCTGTATGACCCCATACCCCAACAACTTCACCTGTATGACCACATACCCCAACATCTCCTGTATGACCTCATACCCCAATATCTCCTGTATGACCTCATACCCCAACATCTCCTGTATGACCTCATACCCCAGTATCTCCTGTATGACCTCATACCCCAACATCTCCTCTATGACCTCATACCCCAACATCTCCTCTATGACCTCATACCCCAACATCTCCTCTATGACCTCATACCCAACATCTCCTCCTGTATGACCCATACCCCAACATCTCCTCCTGTATGTCCCAATGCCCCAACATCTCCTCCTGTATGACCCAATGCCCCAACATCTCCTCCTGTATAACTCCATACCCCAACTTCTCCTGTATGACCACATACCCCAATATCTCCTACTTTATGACGTAATACCCCAATATATTTTCTTCTATGACCTTACACCCCAACATCTCCTCATGACCACATATCCCAACATCTCTTCCTGTATCACCTCATACACCAACATCACCTGTGTGACCCCCATACCCCTAACATCTCCTCCTGTATGACCTCATACACCAACATCTCCTCCTGTGTGACCTCATACACCATCTCCTCCTGTATGACCCCATATCCCAAAATCTCCTTCTCATTACTTTATGCCCCATCTCCGCCTGTATGACTCTATACCCCAACATATCTTTCTGTATTAACCCATATCCCACCACTTTGTTCTGTATGAGTTTATAACCAAACATCTCCTCCTATATGACCCAATAGCCAAAGATCTCCTTCTGTATGACCCCTTATCCCAACACCTCATCCTTTATGACCCCATATCCCAAAATATCCTCCTGTATGACTGAATACTCCATCTCCAGTAGAACCTCATGCCCCATCTCCTCCTATATGACCCCATACCCCAACATCTACTCCTGTATTATCTCATACCCCAACATCTCCTCCTGTATGACTGCATACTCCAACATCTCCTGTATGACCCCATTGCCCAACATCTCCTCCTGTATGACCCCATAGCCCAACATCTCCTCCTGTATGACCGCATACTCCAAAATCTCCTGTATGACCCCATAGCCCAACATCTCCTCCTGTATGACCCCATAGCCCAACATCTCCTCCTGTATGACCCCATACCCCAACATCTCCTCCTGTATGATCTCATACCCCAACATCTCCTCCTGTATGACTGTATACTCCAACATCTCCTGTATGACCCCATTGCCCAACATCTCCTCCTGTATGACCCCATAGCCCAACATCTCCTCCTGTATGACCCCATACCCCAACAACTTCACCTGTATGACCACATACCCCAACATCTCCTGTATGACCTCATACCCCAAAATCTCCTGTATGACCTCATACCCCATCTCCTGTATGACCTCATACCCCAGTATCTCCTGTATGACCTCATACCCCAACATCTCCTCTATGACCTCATACCCCAACATCTCCTCTATGACCTCATACCCAACATCTCCTCCTGTATGACCCATACCCCAACATCTCCTCCTGTATGACCCAATGCCCCAACATCTCCTCCTGTATGACCCAATGCCCCAACATCTCCTCCTGTATAACTCCATACCCCAACTTCTCCTGTATGACCACATACCCCAATATCTCCTACTTTATGACGTAATACCCCAATATATTTTCTTCTATGACCTTACACCCCAACATCTCCTCATGACCACATATCCCAACATCTCTTCCTGTATCACCTCATACACCAACATCACCTGTGTGACCCCCATACCCCTAACATCTCCTCCTGTATGACCTCATACACTAACATCTCCTCCTGTGTGACCTCATACACCATCTCCTCCTGTATGACCCCATATCCCAAAATCTCCTTCTCATTACATTATGCCCCATCTCCGCCTGTATGACTCTATACCCCAACATATCTTTCTGTATTAACCCATATCCCACCACTTTGTTCTGTATGAGATTATAACCAAACATCTCCTCCTATATGACCCAATAGCCAAAGATCTCCTTCTGTATGACCCTTATCCCAACACCTCATCCTGTATGACCTCATACCCCAACATCTCCTCCTGTATGACTGAATACTCTATCTCCAGTACAACCTCATGCCCCATCTCCTCCCATATGACCCCATACCCCAACATCTACTCCTGTATGATCCCATAACCCAACATCTTCTCCTAAATGGCTCCATAATCCAAAATCTCCTTCTGTATAAGCCCAAACCCCAACATCTCCTCCTGTATGACCCCATACCCCAACATCTCCTCCTGTATGACCCCCATACCCCAACATCTCCTCCTGTATGATCTCATACCCCAACATCTCCTCCTGTATGACCTCATACACCAACATCTCCTCCTGTGTGACCTCATACACCATCTCCTCCTCTATGACCCCATATCCCAAAATCTCCTTCTCATTACATTATGCCCCAACATCTCCGCCTGTATGACTCTATACCCCAACATATCTTTCTGTATTATCCCATATCCCACCACTTTGTTCTGTATGAGTTTATAACCAAACATCTCCTCCTATATGACCCAATAGCCAAAGATCTCCTTCTGTATGACCCCTTATCCCAACACCTCATCCTTTATGACCCCATATCCCAAAATATCCTCCTGTATGACTGAATACTCCATCTCCAGTAGTACCTCATACCCCATCTCCTCCTATATGACATCATACTCAAACAACTCCGCCTATATGACCCCATACCCAATACTCCTGTATGATCCCATAACCCAACATCTCCTCCTTTATGACCCCCATATCCCAACATCTACTACTGTATGACTGAATAGTCCAACATCTCCAGTAGAGCCTCATGCCCCATCTCTTCCTATATGGCCTCATACTCAAACAACTTCTCCCATATGACCCCATACCCAACATCTACTCCTCTATGATCCCATAACCCAACATCTTCTCCTGCATGGCTCCATAATCAAAAATCTCCTCCTGTATGAGCCCATACCCCAACATCTCCTCCTGTATGACCCCATACCCCAACATCTCCTCCTGTATGATCTCATACCCCAACATCTCCTCCTGTATGACTGCATACTCCAACATCTCCTGTATGACCCCATTGCCCAACATCTCCTCCTGTATGACCCCATAGCCCAACATCTCCTCCTGTATGACCGCATACTCCAAAATCTCCTGTATGACCCCATAGCCCAACATCTCCTCCTGTATGACCCCATAGCCCAACATCTCCTCCTGTATGACCCCATACCCCAACATCTCCTGTATGACCACATACCCCAATATCTCCTGTATGACCTCATACCCCAACATCTCCTGTATGACCTCATACCCCAACAACTTCACCTGTATGACCACATACCCCAACATCTCCTGTATGACCTCATACCCCAATATCTCCTGTATGACCTCATACCCCAACATCTCCTGTATGACCTCATACCCCAGTATCTCCTGTATGACCTCATACCCCAACATCTCCTCTATGACCTCATACCCAACATCTCCTCCTGTATGACCCATACCCCAACATCTCTTCCTGTATGACCCAATGCCCCAACATCTCCTCCAGTATGACCCAATGCCCCAACATCTCCTCCTGTATAACTCCATACCCCAACTTCTCCTGTATGACCACATACCCCAATATCTCCTACTTTATGACGTGATACCCCAATATATTTTCTTCTATGACCTTACACCCCAACATCTCCTCATGACCACATATCCCAACATCTCTTCCTGTATCACCTCATACACCAACATCACCTGTGTGACCCCCATACCCCTAACATCTCCTCCTGTATGACCTCATACACCAACATCTCCTCCTGTGTGACCTCATACACCATCTCCTCCTGTATGACCCCATATCCCAAAATCTCCTTCTCATTACATTATGCCCCATCTCAGCCTGTATGACTCTATACCCCAACATATCTTTCTGTATTAACCCATATCCCACCACTTTGTTCTGTATGAGTTTATAACCAAACATCTCCTCCTATATGACCCAATAGCCAAATATCTCCTTCTGTATGACCCTTATCCCAACACCTCATCCTGTATGACCTCATACCCAAACATCTCCTCCTGTATGACTGAATACTCTATCTCCAGTAGAACCTCATGCCCCATCTCCTCCCATATGACCCCATACCCCAACATCTACTCCTGTATGATCCCATAACCCAACATCTTCTCCTGCATGGCTCCATAATCCAAAATCTCCTTCTGTATAAGCCCAAACCCCAACATCTCCTCCTGTATGACCCCATACCCCAACATCTCCTCCTGTATGACCCCATACCCCAACATCTCCTCCTGTATGACCCCATACCCCAACATCTACTCCTGTATGATCCCATAACCCAACATCTTCTCCTGCATGGCTCCATAATCCACAATCTCCTTCTGTATAAGCCCAAACCCCAACATCTCCTCCTGTATGACCCCATACCCCAACATCTCCTCCTGTATGACCCCATACCCCAACATCTCCTCCTGTATGACCCCATACCCCAACATCTCCTCCTGTATGACCCCATACCCCAACATCTCCTCCTGTATGACCCCATACCCCAACATCTCCTCCTGTATGACCCCATACCCCAACATCTCCTCCTGTATGATCTCATACCCCAACATCTCCTCCTGTATGACTGCATACTCCAACATCTCCTGTATGACCCCATTGCCCAACATCTCCTCCTGTATGACCGCATACTCCAAAATCTCCTGTATGACCCCATAGCCCAACATTTCCTCCTGTATGACCCCATAGCCCAACATCTCCTCCTGTATGACCCCATACCCCAACAACTTCACCTGTATGACCACATACCCCAACATCTCCTGTATGACCTCATACCCCAATATCTCCTGTATGACCTCATACCCCAACATCTCCTGTATGACCTCATACCCCAGTATCTCCTGTATGACCTCATACCCCAACATCTCCTCTATGACCTCATACCCCAACATCTCCTCTATGACCTCATACCCCAACATCTCCTCTATGACCTCATACCCAACATCTCCTCCTGTATGACCCATACCCCAACATCTCCTCCTGTATGTCCCAATGCCCCAACATCTCCTCCTGTATGACCCAATGCCCCAACATCTCCTCCTGTATAACTCCATACCCCAACTTCTCCTGTATGACCACATACCCCAATATCTCCTACTTTATGACGTAATACCCCAATATATTTTCTTCTATGACCTTACACCCCAACATCTCCTCATGACCACATATCCCAACATCTCTTCCTGTATCACCTCATACACCAACATCACCTGTGTGACCCCCATACCCCTAACATCTCCTCCTGTATGACCTCATACACCAACATCTCCTCCTGTGTGACCTCATACACCATCTCCTCCTGTATGACCCCATATCCCAAAATCTCCTTCTCATTACTTTATGCCCCATCTCCGCCTGTATGACTCTATACCCCAACATATCTTTCTGTATTAACCCATATCCCACCACTTTGTTCTGTATGAGTTTATAACCAAACATCTCCTCCTATATGACCCAATAGCCAAAGATCTCCTTCTGTATGACCCCTTATCCCAACACCTCATCCTTTATGACCCCATATCCCAAAATATCCTCCTGTATGACTGAATACTCCATCTCCAGTAGAACCTCATGCCCCATCTCCTCCTATATGACCCCATACCCCAACATCTACTCCTGTATTATCTCATACCCCAACATCTCCTCCTGTATGACTGCATACTCCAACATCTCCTGTATGACCCCATTGCCCAACATCTCCTCCTGTATGACCCCATAGCCCAACATCTCCTCCTGTATGACCGCATACTCCAAAATCTCCTGTATGACCCCATAGCCCAACATCTCCTCCTGTATGACCCCATAGCCCAACATCTCCTCCTGTATGACCCCATACCCCAACATCTCCTCCTGTATGATCTCATACCCCAACATCTCCTCCTGTATGACTGTATACTCCAACATCTCCTGTATGACCCCATTGCCCAACATCTCCTCCTGTATGACCCCATAGCCCAACATCTCCTCCTGTATGACCCCATACCCCAACAACTTCACCTGTATGACCACATACCCCAACATCTCCTGTATGACCTCATACCCCAAAATCTCCTGTATGACCTCATACCCCAACATCTCCTGTATGACCTCATACCCCAGTATCTCCTGTATGACCTCATACCCCAACATCTCCTCTGTGACCTCATACCCCAACATCTCCTCTATGACCTCATACCCAACATCTCCTCCTGTATGACCCATACCCCAACATCTCCTCCTGTATGACCCAATGCCCCAACATCTCCTCCTGTATGACCCAATGCCCCAACATCTCCTCCTGTATAACTCCATACCCCAACTTCTCCTGTATGACCACATACCCCAATATCTCCTACTTTATGACGTAATACCCCAATATATTTTCTTCTATGACCTTACACCCCAACATCTCCTCATGACCACATATCCCAACATCTCTTCCTGTATCACCTCATACACCAACATCACCTGTGTGACCCCCATACCCCTAACATCTCCTCCTGTATGACCTCATACACTAACATCTCCTCCTGTGTGACCTCATACACCATCTCCTCCTGTATGACCCCATATCCCAAAATCTCCTTCTCATTACATTATGCCCCATCTCCGCCTGTATGACTCTATACCCCAACATATCTTTCTGTATTAACCCATATCCCACCACTTTGTTCTGTATGAGATTATAACCAAACATCTCCTCCTATATGACCCAATAGCCAAAGATCTCCTTCTGTATGACCCTTATCCCAACACCTCATCCTGTATGACCTCATACCCCAACATCTCCTCCTGTATGACTGAATACTCTATCTCCAGTACAACCTCATGCCCCATCTCCTCCCATATGACCCCATACCCCAACATCTACTCCTGTATGATCCCATAACCCAACATCTTCTCCTAAATGGCTCCATAATCCAAAATCTCCTTCTGTATAAGCCCAAACCCCAACATCTCCTCCTGTATGACCCCATACCCCAACATCTCCTCCTGTATGACCCCATACCCCAACATCTCCTCCTGTATGATCTCATACCCCAACATCTCCTCCTGTATGACCTCATACCCCAACGTCTCCTGTATGACCACATACCCCAAAATCTCCTGTATGACCACATACCCCAACATCTCCTGTATGACCACATACCCCAACATCTCCTGTATGACCACATACCCCAACATCTCCTGTATGACCACATACCCCAACATCTCCTGTATGACCACATACCCCAACATCTCCTGTGTGACCTCATACCCCAACATCTCCTGTGTGACCACATACCCCAACATCTCCTGTGTGACCACATACCCCAACATCTCCTGTGTGACCACATACCCCAACATCTCCTGTATGACCACATACCCCAACATCTCCTGTATGACCACATACCCCAACATCTCCTGTATGACCTCATACCCCAACATCTCCTGTATGACTTCATACCCCAACATCTCCTGTATGACCTCATACCCCAACATCTCCTGTATGACCTCATACCCCAACATCTCCTGTATGACCACATACCCCAACATCTCCTGTATGACCACATACCCCAACATCTCCTGTATGACCTCTTACCCCAACTTTTCCTGTATGACCACATACCCCAACATTTCCTGTATGATCTCATACCACAACATCTCCTGCATGACCACATACCCCAACATCTCCTGCATGACCTCATACCCCAACATCTCCTGTATGACCACATACCCCAACATCTCCTGTATGACCACATACCTCAATATCTCCTGTATGACCTCATACCCCAACATCTCCTGTATGACCACATACCCCAACATCTCCTGTATGACCACATACCCCAACATCTCCTGTATGACCACAAACCCCAACATCTCCTGTATGACCTCATACCCCAACATCTCCTGTATGACCTCATACCCCAACATCTCCTGTATGACCTCATACCCCAACATCTCCTGTATGACCTCATACCCCAACATCTCCTGTGTGACCACATACCCCAACATCTCCTGTGTGACCACATACCCCAACATCTCCTGTATGACCGCATACCCCAACATCTCCTGTATGACCTCATACCCCAACATCTCCTGTATGACCTCATACCCCAACATCTCCTGTATGACCGCATACCCCAACATTTCCTGTATGACCACATACCCCAACATTTCCTGTATGACCACATACCCCAACATTTCCTGTATGATCTCATACCACAACATCTCCTGTATGACCACATACCCCAACATCTCCTGTATGACCTCATACCCCAACATCTCCTGTGTGACCACATACCCCAACATCTCCTGTGTGACCACATAATTCAACATCTCCTGTGTGACCACATACCCCAACATCTCCTGTGTGACCTCATACCCCAACATCTCCTGTATGACCACATACCCCAACATCTCCTGTATGACCACATACCCCAACATCTCCTGTATGACCTCATACCCCAACATCTCCTGTATGACCTCATACCCCAGTATCTCCTGTATGACCTCATACCACAACATCTCCTGTACGACCTCATACCCCAACATCTCCTGTATACCACATACCCCAACATCTCCTGTATGACCTCATACCCCAACATCTCCTGTATGACCACATACCCTGCATACCACATACCCCAACATCTCCTGTATGATCTCATACCCCAACATTTCCTGTATGATCTCATACCCCAACATCTCCTGTATGACCTCATACCCCAACATCTCCTGTATGACCACATACCCCAACATCTCCTGTATGACCACATACCCCAACATCTCCTGTACGACCTCACACCCCAACATCTCCTGTATGACCTCACACCCCAACATCTCCTGTATGACCTCACACCCCAACATCTCCTGTATGACCTCACACCCCAACATCTCCTGTATGACCTCACACCCCAACATCTCCTGTATGACCGCATACCCCAACATCTCCTGTATGACCACATATCCTGCATACCACATACCCCAATATCTCCTGCATGACCACATACCCCAACATCTCCTGCATGACCTCATACCCCAACATCTCCTGTATTACCACATACCCCAACATCTCCTGTATGACCACATACCTCAATATCTCCTGTATGACCTCATACCCCAACATCTCCTGTATGACCACATACCCCAACATCTCCTGTATGACCACATACCCCAACATCTCCTTTATGACCACATACCCCAACATCTCCTGTATGACCTCATACCCCAACATCTCCTGTATGACCTCATACCCCAACATCTCCTGTATGACCGCATACCCCAACATCTCCTGTATGACCGCATACCCCAACATCTCCTGTATGACCACATACCCCAACATCTCCTGTATGACAGCATACCCCAACATTTCCTGTATGACCACATACCCCAACATTTCCTGTATGACCACATACCCCAACATTTCCTGTATGATCTCATACCACAACATCTCCTGTATGACCACATACCCCAACATCTCCTGTATGACCTCATACCCCAACATCTCCTGTGTGACCACATACCCCAACATCTCCTGTGTGACCACATAATTCAACATCTCCTGTGTGACCACATACCCCAACATCTCCTGTATGACCACATACCCCAACATCTCCTGTATGACCACATACCCCAACATCTCCTGTATGACCACATACCCCAACATTTCCTGTATGACCACATACCACAACATTTCCTGTATGACCTCATACCCCAACATCTCCTGTATGACCTCACACCCCAACATCTCCTGTATGACCGCATACCCCAACATCTCCTGTATGACCACATATCCTGCATACCAAATACCCCAACATCTCCTGCATGACCACATACCCCAACATCTCCTGTATGACCTCATACCCCAACATCTCCTGTATGACCACATACCCCAACATCTCCTGTATGACCACATACCCCAACATCTCCTGTATGACCTCATACCCCAACATCTCCTGTATGACCACATACCCCAACATCTCCTGTATGACCACATACCCCAACATCTCCTGTATGACCACATACCCTAACATCTCCTGTATGACCTCATACCCCAACATCTCCTGTATGACCTCATACCCCAACATCTCCTGTATGACCTCATACCCCAACATCTCCTGTATGACCTCATACCCCAACATCTCCTGTGTGACCACATACCCCAACATCTCCTGTGTGACCACATACCCCAACATCTCCTGTGTGACCACATACCCCAACATCTCCTGTATGACCACATACCCCAACATCTCCTGTATGACCACATACCCCAACATCTCCTGTTTGACCACATACCCCAACATTTCCTGTATGACCACATACCACAACATTTCCTGTATGACCTCATACCCCAACATCTCCTGTATGACCTCATACCCCAACATTTCCTGTATGACAGCAGCAGGGCAGGCTCGGCTTGGACTAGGCAGCAGGTAGACGTCAGGCGAGGTGAAGCAGGTCAGTCGTGTATACAGCACGACACGACTTTGGCACAGCACAGTGCTAGATCAGGAAGGTATGGAATGCTAGGAGCAGGAACAGGAACTGGAACAGGTACAGGAACTGGAACAGGCACAGGCACAGGTACAGGTAGAACACTAGGAGGCCATCACCTAGACAAACTAGGGAACAACAACAACGCTTAGGCATAGAATCAGGGGGCTGACCGCTCTTATAGTCCAGGGTACTTACGGGTCAAAGTTCGTCAAGAGGTCCGGTGCGCGCGCTGCCCCTTTAAGAGCGAGCGCGAGCGTGCGTACGCACCCTACGGGATCTGGCTGAGGTGAGTGGACGCGAGCACTGGCGTCTCCTGAGGAGGAGGCTGGGGCCAGCGCTTGCCGACTCGTGGCTGCGGCTGTCAGGAGGGGAACGGAGCTTACAGCCCGCAGCCACGGACATTACAATACCCAACATCTTCTCCTGTATGACCACATACCCAACATCTCCTCCTGTATGACCACCTACCCCAACATCACCTGTATGACCACATATCCCAACATCTCCTCCTATATAACCGCATAACCCAACATCTCCTCCTGTATAATAGCATACCCCATTATCTCCTCCTGTATCACCTCATACCCAACATCTCCTCCTGTATGACCCAATATCCTAACATCTCCTCCTGTACGACCCAATACCCCAAAATCTCGTTCTGTATTTTTGCATACCCAACATCTCCTCCTGTATGACCTTATATCCCAACATCTCCTCCTGTATGACCCTATATCCCAACATCTCCTCCTGTATGACCCTATATCCCAACATCTCCTGCTGTATGACCCCATGCCCCAACATCTCCTCCTGTATAACTCCATACCCCAACTTCTCCTGTATGACCACATACCCCAATATCTCCTACTTTATGACGTAATACCCCAATATCTTTTCTTCTATGACCTTACACCCCAACATCTACTCATGACCACATATCCCAACATCTCTTCCTGTATCACCTCATACCCCAACATCATCTGTGTGACCCCCATACCCCTAACATCTCCTCCTGTATGACCTCATACACCAACATCTAATCCTGTGTGACCTCATACACCATCTCCTCCTGTATGACCCCATATCCCAAAATCTCCTTCTCATTACATTATGCCCCATCTCCGCCTGTATGACTCTATACCCCAACATATCTTTCTGTATTAACCCATATCCCACCACTTTGTTCTGTATGAGTTTATAACCAAACATCTCCTCCTATATGACCCAATAGCCAAAGATCTCCTTCTGTATGACCCCTTATCCCAACACCTCATCCTTTATGACCCCCTAATCTGTTTTTAGGAAGAGGTGAGCAGAAGTCTAGACAGAGGGGCCGCTGTGGATTTAGTGTTTTGGGACTTTGCAAAGGCATTTGACACTGTCCCCCATAGACATCTAATGGGTAAATTAAGGACTATAGGTTTAGAAAATATAGTTTGTAATTGGATTGAGAATTGGCTCCAGGACGTATCCAGAGAGTTGTGGTCAATGATTCCTACTCTGAATGGTCCCCAGTTATAAGTGGTGTACCCCAGGGTTCAGTGCTGGGACCCCTATTATTCAACTTATTTATTAATGATATAGAGGATGGGATTAATAGCACTATTTCTATTTTTGCAGATGACACCAAGCTATGCAATATAGTTCAGACTATGGAAGATGTTCATGAATTACAGGCAGATTTAAACAAACTAAGTGTTTGGGCGTCCACTTGGCAGATGAAGTTTAATGTAGATAAATGTAAAGTTATGCATCTGGGTACCAACAACCTGCATGCATCATATGTCCTAGGGGGCGCTACACTGGTGGATTCACTTGTTGAGAAGGATCTGGGTGTACTTGTAAATCATAAACTCAATAACAGCATGCAGTGTCAATCAGCTGCTTCAAAGGCCAGCAGGATATTGTCGTGTATTAAAAGAGGCATGGACTCGCGGGACAGGGATGTAATATTACCACTTTACAAAGCATTAGTGAGGCCTCATCTAGAATATGCAGTTCAGTTCTGGGCTCCAGTTCATAGAAAGGATGCCCTGGAGTTGGAAAAATACAAAGAAGAGCAACGAAGCTAATAAGGGGCGCGGAGAATCTAAGTTATGAGGAAAGATTGAAAGAATTAAACCTATTTAGCCTTGAGAAAAGACGACTAAGGGGGGACATGATTAACTTATATAAATATATTAATGGCACATACAAAAAATATGGTGAAATCCTGTTCCTTGTAAAACCCCCTCAAAAATCAAAGGGGGCACTCCCTCCGTCTGGAGAAAAAAAGGTCCAACCTGCAGAGGCGACAAGGCTTCTTTACTGTGAGAACTGTGAATCTATGGAATAGCCTACCGCAGGAGCCGTCACAGCAGGGACAGGAGACACCGCAGGAGCCGTCACAGCAGGGACAGGAGACACCGCAGGAGCCGTCACAGCAGGGACAGTAGACACCGCAGGAGCTGGTCGCAGCAGGGACAGGAGACACCGCAGGAGCTGGTCACAGCAGGGACAGGAGATGGCTTTAAAAAAGGGTTAGATAATTTCCTAGAACAAAAAAATATTAGCTCCTATGTGTAGAAATTTTTCCTTCCCATTTCCCGTCCCTTGGTTGAACTTGATGGACATGTGTCTTTTTTCAGCCGTACTAACTATGTAACTATGTAACTATGTATATCCCAAAATCTCCTCCTGTATGACTGAATACTCCATCTCCAGTAGTACCTCATACCCCATCTCCTCCTATATGACATCATACTCAAACAACTCCGCCCATATGACCCCATACCCCATAAGCCATACCCCAACATCTACTCCTGTATGATCCCATAACCCAACATCTCCTCCTTTATGACCCCCATATCCCAACATCTCCTACTGTATGACTGAATACTCCAACATCTCCAGTAGAGCCTCATGCCCCATCTCTTCCTATATGGCCTCATACTCAAACAACTCCTCCCATATGACCCCATACCCAACATCTACTCCTCTATGATCCCATAACCCAAAATCTTCTCCTGCATGGCTCCATAATCAAAAATCTCCTTCTGTATAAGCCCAAACCCCAACATCTCCTCCTGTATGACCCCATACCCCAACATCTCCTCCTGTATGATCTCATACCCCAACATCTCCTCCTGTATGACTGCATACTCCAACATCTCCTGTATGACCCCATTGCCCAACATCTCCTCCTGTATGACCCCATAGCCCAACATCTCCTCCTGTATGACCCCATACCCCAACATCTCCTCCTGTATGATCTCATACCCCAACATATCCTCCTGTATGACTGCATACTCCAACATCTCTTGTATGACCCCATTGCCCAACAACTCCTCCTGTATGACCCCATAGCCCAACATCTCCTCCTGTATGACCGCATACTCCAAAATCGCCTGTAAGACCCCATAGCCCAACATCTCCTCCTGTATGACCCCATAGCCCAACATCTCCTCCTGTATGACCCCATACCCCAACAACTTCACCTGTATGACCACATACCCCAACATCTCCTGTATGACCTCATACCCCAACATCTCCTGTATGACCTCATACCCCAACATCTCCTGTATACCACATACCCCAACATCTCCTGTATGACCTCATACCCCAACAACTTCACCTGTATGACCTCATACCCTGACATCTCCTGTATGACCACATACCCCAACATCTCCTGTATGACCTCATACCTGAACATCTCCTGTATGACCACACACCCCAACATCTCCTGAATGTCCTCATACCCCAACATCTCCTGTATGACCACACACCCCAACATCTCCTGTATGTCCTCATACCCCAACATCTCCTGTATGACCACATACCCCAACATCTCCTGTATGACCTCATACCCCAACATCTCCTGTATGACCACATACCCCAACATCTCCTGTATGACCTCATACCCCAACATCTCCTGTATGACCACATACCCCAACATCTCCTGTATGACCTCATACCCCAACATCTCCTGTATGACTTCATACCCCAACATCTCCTCCTGTATGACTGCATACTCCAACATCTCCTGTATGACCCCATTGCCCAACATCTCCTCCTGTATGACCCCATAGCCCAACATCTCCTCCTGTATGACCCCATACCCCAACATCTCCTCCTGTATGATCTCATACCCCAACATCTCCTCCTGTATGACTGCATACTCCAACATCTCCTGTATGACCCCATTGCCCAACATCTCCTCCTGTATGATCCCATAGCCCAACATCTCCTCCTGTATGACCGCATACTCCAAAATCGCCTGTAAGACCCCATAGCCCAACATCTCCTCCTGTATGACCCCATAGCCCAACATCTCCTCCTGTATGACCCCATACCCCAACAACTTCACCTGTATGACCACATACCCCAACATCTCCTGTATGACCTCATACCCCAACATCTCCTGTATGACCTCATACCCCAACATCTCCTGTATACCACATACCCCAACATCTCCTGTATGACCTCATACCCCAACATCTTCACCTGTATGACCTCATACCCCAACATCTTCACCTGTATGACCTCATACCCCAACATCTCCTGTATGACCTCATACCCCAACATCTCCTGTATGACCTCATACCCCAACATCTTCTGTATGACCACATACCCCAACATCTCCTGTATGACCTCATACCCCAACATCTCCTGTATGACTTCATACCCCAACATCTCCTGTATGACCTCATACCCCAACATCTCCTGTATGACCTCATACCCCAACATCTCCTGTATGACCACATACCCCAACATCTCCTGTATGACCACATACCCCAACATCTCCTGTATGACCTCTTACCCCAACTTCTTCTGTATGACCACATACCCCAACATCTCCTGTATGACCACATACCCCAACATCTCCTGTATGACCTCATACCCCAACATCTTCTGTATGACCACATACCCCAACATCTCCTGTATGACCTCATACCCCAACATCTCCTGTATGACCTCATACCCCAACATCTCCTGTATGACCTCATACCCCAACATCTCCTGTATGACCACATACCCCAACATCTCCTGTATGACCTCATACCCCAACATCTCCTGTATGACCTCATACCCCAACATCTCCTGTATGACCACATACCCCAACATCTCCTGTATGACCTCATACCCCAACATCTCCTGTATGACCTCATACCCCAACATCTCCTGTATGACCTCATACCCCAACATCTCCTGTATGACCACATACCCCAACATCTCCTGTATGACCACATACCCCAACATCTCCTGTATGACCACATACCCCAACATCTCCTGTATGACCTCACACCCCAACATCTCCTGTATGACCACATACCCCAATATCTCCTGTATGATCACATACCCCAACATCTCCTGTATGACCACATACCCCAACATTTCCTGTATGACTGCATACCCCAACATCTCCTGTATGACCTCATACCCCAACATCTCCTGTATGATCACATACCCCAACATCTCCTGTATGACCTCATACCCCAACATCTCCTGTATGACCACATACCCCAACATCTCCTGTATGACCACATACCCCAACATCTCCTGTATGACCTCATACCCCAACATCTCCTGTATGACCTCATACCCCAGTATCTCCTGTATGACCTCATACCACAACATCTCCTGTATGACCACATACCCCAACATCTCCTGTATGACCACATACCCCAACATTTCCTGTATGACTGCATACCCCAACATCTCCTGTATGACCTCATACCCCAACATCTCCTGTATGATCACATACCCCAACATCTCCTGTATGACCTCATACCCCAACATCTCCTGTATGACTTCATACCCCAACATCTCCTGTATGACCTCATACCCCAACATCTCCTGTATGACCTCATACCCCAACATCTCCTGTATGACCACATACCCCAACATCTCCTGTATAACCACATACCCCAACATCTCCTGTATGACGTCATACCCCAACATCTCATGTATGACCTCACACCCCAACATCTCCTGTATGACCTCATACCCCAACATCTCCTGTATGACCACATACCCCAACATCTCCTGTATGACCTCATACCCCAACATCTGCTGTATGACCACATACCCCAACATCTCCTGTATGACCTCATACCCCAACATCTCCTGTATGACCTCATACCCCAACATCTCCTCCTGTATGACCTCATACCCCAACATCTCCTCCTGTATGACCTCATACCCCAACATCTCCTGTATGACCACATACCCCAACATCTCCTGTATGACCTTATACCCCAACATCTCCTGTATGACCTCATACCCCAACATCTCCTGTATGACCTCATACCCAATCATCCCCTGTATGACCTCATACCCAATCATCTCCTGTATGACCTCATACCCCAACATCTCCTGTATGACCTCATACCCCAACATCTCTTGTATGAGCTCATACCCCAACATCTTCACCTGTATGATCTCATTCCCCAACATCACCTGTATGACCACATACCCCAACATCTCCTGTATGACTGCATACCCCAACATCTCCTGTATGACCTCATACCCCAACATCTCCTGTATGATCACATACCTCAAAATCTCATGTATGACCACATACCCAAACATCTCCTGTATGACCTCATACCCCATCATCTCCTGTATGACCACATACCCCAACATCTCCTGTATGACCTCATACCCCTACATCTCCTGTATGACCTCATACCCCAGTATCTCCTGTATGACCTCATACCACAACATCTCCTGTATGACCACATACCCCAACATCTCCTGTATGACCACATACCCCAACATCTCCTGTATGACTGCATACCCCAACATCTCCTGTATGACCTCATACCCCAACATCTCCTGTATGATCACATACCCCAACATCTCCTGTATGACCACATACCTCAACATCTCATGTATGACCACATACCCCAACATCTCCTGTATGACCTCATACCCCAACATCTCCTGTATGACCTCATACCCCAACATCTCCTGCATGACCACATACCCCAACATCTCCTGTATGACCACATACCCCATCATCTCCTGTATGACCGCATACCCCAACATCTCCTGTATGACCTCATACCACAACATCTCCTGTATGACCTCATACCCGAACATCTCCTGTATGACCTCATACCCCAGTATCTCCTGTATGACCTCATACCACAACATCTCCTGTATGACCACATACCCCAACATCTCCTGTATGACCTCATACCACAACATCTCCTGTATGACCTCATACCCCAACATCTCCTGTATGACCTCATACCCCAACATCTCCTGTATGACCTTATACCCCAACATCTCCTGTATGACCACATACCCCAACATCTCCTGTATGACCTCATACCACAACATCTCCTGTATGACCTCATACCCCAACATCTCCTGTATGACCTCATACCCCAACATCTCCTGTATGACCTTATACCCCAACATCTCCTGTATGACCACATACCCCAACATCTCCTGTATGACCTCATACCCCAACATCTCCTGTATGACCTCATACCCCAACATCTCCTGCATGACCACATACCCCAACATCTCCTGTATGACCACATACCCCATCATCTCCTGTATGACCGCATACCCCAACATCTCCTGTATGACCTCATACCACAACATCTCCTGTATGACCTCATACCCGAACATCTCCTGTATGACCTCATACCCCAGTATCTCCTGTATGACCTCATACCACAACATCTCCTGTATGACCACATACCCCAACATCTCCTGTATGACCTCATACCACAACATCTCCTGTATGACCTCATACCCCAACATCTCCTGTATGACCTCATACCCCAACATCTCCTGTATGACCTTATACCCCAACATCTCCTGTATGACCACATACCCCAACATCTCCTGTATGACCACATACCCCAACATCTCCTGTATGACCACATACCCCAGCATCTCCTGTATGACCTCATACCCCAACATCTCCTGTATGACCACATACCCCAACATCTCCTGTATGACCACATACCCCAACATATCCTACTATATAAAACCTATCAAATAAAAAACCAAACACATTAGGAGCTTGAAACCAAAATGACAACCATATGATTAAAATTGTATAAATACTTTATTAATTTCTCATGTTAAAAATATAAATGTTTACATATCATAAAAAAAAACATTTACTACAGAATATATGAAAGAACAATCATATCAACAAGTAGCAACGCTTAATATATTATACTGGACTATGGAGGACATGTGTGGTGATATCTGTATACCGGGCAGTGGCTTTATAGTGATATTAGGGGGGGGTCAGGAGACTAGTATTATATTATACTGGACTATGGAGGACATGTGTGGTGATATCTGTATACCGGGCAGTAGCTTTATAGTGATATTAGGGGGGGGGTCAGGAGACTAGTATTATATTATACTGGACTATGGAGGACATGTGTGGTGATATCTGTATACCAGGCAGTAGCTTTATAGTGATATTAGGGGGGGGGTCAGGAGACTAGTATTATATTATACTGGACTATGGAGGTCATGTGTGGTGATATCTGTATACCAGGCAGTAGCTTTATAGTGATATTAGGGGGGGGTCAGGAGACTAGTATTATATTATACTGGACTATGGAGGACATGTGTGGTGATATCTGTATACCAGGCAGTAGCTTTATAGTGATATTAGGGGGGGGGTCAGGAGACTAGTATTATATTATACTGGACTATGGAGGACATGTGTGGTGATATCTGTATACCGGGCAGTAGCTTTATAGTGATATTAGGGGGGGGTCAGGAGACTAGTATTATATTATACTGGACTATGGAGGACATGTGTGGTGATATCTGTATACCAGGCAGTAGCTTTATAGTGATATTAGGGGGGGGGTCAGGAGACTAGTATTATATTATACTGGACTATGGAGGACATGTGTGGTGATATCTGTATACCAGGCAGTAGCTTTATAGTGATATTAGGGGGGGGGGGTCAGGAGACTAGTATTATATTATACTGGACTATGGAGGACATGTGTGGTGATATCTGTATACCAGGCAGTAGCTTTATAGTGATATTAGGGGGGGGGTCAGGAGACTAGTATTATATTATACTGGACTATGGAGGTCATGTGTGGTGATATCTGTATACCGGGCAGTAGCTTTATAGTGATATTAGGGGGGGGGTCAGGAGACTAGTATTATATTATACTGGACTATGGAGGACATGTGTGGTGATATCTGTATACCAGGCAGTAGCTTTATAGTGATATTAGGGGGGGGGGGGGGTCAGGAGACTAGTATTATATTATACTGGACTATGGAGGTCATGTGTGGTGATATCTGTATACCGGGCAGTAGCTTTATAGTGATATTAGGGGGGGGGTCAGGAGACTAGTATTATATTATACTGGACTATGGAGGACATGTGTGGTGATATCTGTATACCAGGCAGTAGCTTTATAGTGATATTAGGGGGGGGTCAGGAGACTAGTATTATATTATACTGGACTATGGAGGACATGTGTGGTGATATCTGTATACCGGGCAGTAGCTTTATAGTGATATTAGGGGGGGGTCAGGAGACTAGTATTATATTATACTGGACTATGGAGGACATGTGTGGTGATATCTGTATACCGGGCAGTAGCTTTATAGTGATATTAGGGGGGGGTCAGGAGACTAGTATTATATTATACTGGACTATGGAGGACATGTGTGGTGATATCTGTATACCAGGCAGTAGCTTTATAGTGATATTAGGGGGGGGGTCAGGAGACTAGTATTATATTATACTGGACTATGGAGGACATGTGTGGTGATATCTGTATACCCGGCAGTAGCTTTATAGTGATATTAGGGGGGGGGGTCAGGAGACTAGTATTATATTATACTGGACTATGGAGGACATGTGTGGTGATATCTGTATACCAGGCAGTAGCTTTATAGTGATATTAGGGGGGGGGTCAGGAGACTAGTATTATATTATACTGGACTATGGAGGACATGTGTGGTGATATCTGTATACCAGGCAGTAGCTTTATAGTGATATTAGGGGGGGGTCAGGAGACTAGTATTATATTATACTGGACTATGGAGGTCATGTGTGGTGATATCTGTATACCGGGCAGTAGCTTTATAGTGATATTAGGGGGGGGGGGTCAGGAGACTAGTATTATATTATACTGGACTATGGAGGACATGTGTGGTGATATCTGTATACCAGGCAGTAGCTTTATAGTGATATTAGGGGGGGGTCAGGAGACTAGTATTATATTATACTGGACTATGGAGGACATGTGTGGTGATATCTGTATACCGGGCAGTAGCTTTATAGTGATATTAGGGGGGGGGGTCAGGAGACTAGTATTATATTATACTGGACTATGGAGGACATGTGTGGTGATATCTGTATACCAGGCAGTAGCTTTATAGTGATATTAGGGGGGGGTCAGGAGACTAGTATTATATTATACTGGACTATGGAGGACATGTGTGGTGATATCTGTATACCGGGCAGTAGCTTTATAGTGATATTAGGGGGGGGGATCAGGAGACTAGTATTATATTATACTGGACTATGGAGGACATGTGTGGTGATATCTGTATACCGGGCAGTAGCTTTATAGTGATATTAGGGGGGGGGATCAGGAGACTAGTATTATATTATACTGGACTATGGAGGACATGTGTGGTGATATCTGTATACCAGGCAGTAGCTTTATAGTGATATTAGGGGGGGGGGTCAGGAGACTAGTATTATATTATACTGGACTATGGAGGACATGTGTGGTGATATCTGTATACCAGGCAGTAGCTTTATAGTGATATTAGGGGGGGGGGTCAGGAGACTAGTATTATATTATACTGGACTATGGAGGACATGTGTGGTGATATCTGTATACCAGGCAGTAGCTTTATAGTGATATTAGGGGGGGGGATCAGGAGACTAGTATTATATTATACTGGACTATGGAGGTCATGTGTGGTGATATCTGTATACCAGGCAGTAGCTTTATAGTGATATTAGGGGGGGGGTCAGGAGACTAGTATTATATTATACTGGACTATGGAGGACATGTGTGGTGATATCTGTATACCAGGCAGTAGCTTTATAGTGATATTAGGGGGGGGGGTCAGGAGACTAGTATTATATTATACTGGACTATGGAGGACATGTGTGGTGATATCTGTATACCGGGCAGTAGCTTTATAGTGATATTAGGGGGGGGGGTCAGGAGACTAGTATTATATTATACTGGACTATGGAGGACATGTGTGGTGATATCTGTATACCAGGCAGTAGCTTTATAGTGATATTAGGGGGGGGGTCAGGAGACTAGTATTATATTATACTGGACTATGGAGGACATGTGTGGTGATATCTGTATACCGGGCAGTAGCTTTATAGTGATATTAGGGGGGGGGTCAGGAGACTAGTATTATATTATACTGGACTATGGAGGACATGTGTGGTGATATCTGTATACCAGGCAGTAGCTTTATAGTGATATTAGGGGGGGGGTCAGGAGACTAGTATTATATTATACTGGACTATGGAGGTCATGTGTGGTGATATCTGTATACCAGGCAGTAGCTTTATAGTGATATTAGGGGGGGGGGTCAGGAGACTAGTATTATATTATACTGGACTATGGAGGACATGTGTGGTGATATCTGTATACCGGGCAGTAGCTTTATAGTGATATTAGGGGGGGGGGTCAGGAGACTAGTATTATATTATACTGGACTATGGAGGACATGTGTGGTGATATCTGTATACCAGGCAGTAGCTTTATAGTGATATTAGGGGGGGGGGTCAGGAGACTAGTATTATATTATACTGGACTATGGAGGACATGTGTGGTGATATCTGTATACCAGGCAGTAGCTTTATAGTGATATTAGGGGGGGGGGTCAGGAGACTAGTATTATATTATACTGGACTATGGAGGACATGTGTGGTGATATCTGTATACCGGGCAGTAGCTTTATAGTGATATTAGGGGGGGGGGGTCAGGAGACTAGTATTATATTATACTGGACTATGGGGGACATGTGTGGTGATATCTGTATACCAGGCAGTAGCTTTATAGTGATATTAGGGGGGGGGGGTCAGGAGACTAGTATTATATTATACTGGACTATGGAGGACATGTGTGGTGATATCTGTATACCAGGCAGTAGCTTTATAGTGATATTAGGGGGGGGGGGGGTCAGGAGACTAGTATTATATTATACTGGACTATGGAGGACATGTGTGGTGATATCTGTATACCGGGCAGTAGCTTTATAGTGATATTAGGGGGGGGGGGTCAGGAGACTAGTATTATATTATACTGGACTATGGAGGACATGTGTGGTGATATCTGTATACCAGGCAGTAGCTTTATAGTGATATTAGGGGGGGGGTCAGGAGACTAGTATTATATTATACTGGACTATGGAGGACATGTGTGGTGATATCTGTATACCAGGCAGTAGCTTTATAGTGATATTAGGGGGGGGGGGTCAGGAGACTAGTATTATATTATACTGGACTATGAGGACATGTGTGGTGATATCTGTATACCAGGCAGTAGCTTTATAGTGATATTAGGGGGGGGGGTCAGGAGACTAGTATTATATTATACTGGACTATGGAGGACATGTGTGGTGATATCTGTATACCAGGGCAGTAGCTTTATAGTGATATTAGGGGGGGGGGTCAGGAGACTAGTATTATATTATACTGGACTATGGAGGACATGTGTGGTGATATCTGTATACCGGGCAGTAGCTTTATAGTGATATTAGGGGGGGGGTCAGGAGACTAGTATTATATTATACTGGACTATGGAGGACATGTGTGGTGATATCTGTATACCAGGCAGTAGCTTTATAGTGATATTAGGGGGGGGGGGTCAGGAGACTAGTATTATATTATACTGGACTATGGAGGACATGTGTGGTGATATCTGTATACCGGGCAGTAGCTTTATAGTGATATTAGGGGGGGGGGTCAGGAGACTAGTATTATATTATACTGGACTATGGAGGACATGTGTGGTGATATCTGTATACCAGGCAGTAGCTTTATAGTGATATTAGGGGGGGGTCAGGAGACTAGTATTATATTATACTGGACTATGGAGGACATGTGTGGTGATATCTGTATACCGGGCAGTAGCTTTATAGTGATATTAGGGGGGGGGGTCAGGAGACTAGTATTATATTATACTGGACTATGGAGGACATGTGTGGTGATATCTGTATACCAGGCAGTAGCTTTATAGTGATATTAGGGGGGGGTCAGGAGACTAGTATTATATTATACTGGACTATGGAGGACATGTGTGGTGATATCTGTATACCAGGCAGTAGCTTTATAGTGATATTAGGGGGGGGGTCAGGAGACTAGTATTATATTATACTGGACTATGGAGGTCATGTGTGGTGATATCTGTATACCGGGCAGTAGCTTTATAGTGATATTAGGGGGGGGGGTCAGGAGACTAGTATTATATTATACTGGACTATGGAGGACATGTGTGGTGATATCTGTATACCAGGCAGTAGCTTTATAGTGATATTAGGGGGGGGTCAGGAGACTAGTATTATATTATACTGGACTATGGAGGACATGTGTGGTGATATCTGTATACCAGGCAGTAGCTTTATAGTGATATTAGGGGGGGTCAGGAGACTAGTATTATATTATACTGGACTATGGAGGACATGTGTGGTGATATCTGTATACCAGGCAGTAGCTTTATAGTGATATTAGGGGGGGGGGGGTCAGGAGACTAGTATTATATTATACTGGACTATGGAGGACATGTGTGGTGATATCTGTATACCAGGCAGTAGCTTTATAGTGATATTAGGGGGGGGGTCAGGAGACTAGTATTATATTATACTG
>NW_027462208.1:0-38894 GCF_050947455.1 Rhinoderma darwinii
AATGCAGCCAAGAGCGAGCGTCTGTGACTTACGGTTCAGGAGTTATTCACAGAAACATGGTTCTGAACATGCTGCCAATTGCTCGCCTGGGAAACATGCAGAGAAGTCCAAGATAGTGTTTTTTAGACTGGCTGCCACGAGCTGAATCGAATGCAGCCAAGAGCGAGCGTCTGTGACTTACGGTTCAAGAGTTATTCACAGAAACATGGTTCTTTTACTGCCAGCAGCGAAAGCGAAAATAACCAAGATCGAGCGTCTAGGATTTACTTGTCAATAACTCGCCTGGGAAACATCCAGAGAAGTCAAACACAGTGCTCCTATACTAATTGCCAGGCGCTGAGACGAATGCCGCCAAGATCGAGCGTCTAGGACTTACGGTTAAGGAATTAGCCTCAGAAACATGGTTCTGAACATGCTGCCAATTGCTCGCCTGGGAAACATGCAGAGAAGTCCAAGATAGTGTTTTTTAGACTGGCTGCCACGAGCTGAATCGAATGCAGCCAAGAGCGAGCGTCTGTGACTTACGGTTCAGGAGTTATTCACAGAAACATGGTTCTGAACATGCTGCCAATTGCTCGCCTGGGAAACATGCAGAGAAGTCCAAGATAGTGTTTTTTAGACTGGCTGCCACGAGCTGAATCGAATGCAGCCAAGAGCGAGCGTCTGTGACTTACGGTTCAGGAGTTATTCACAGAAACATGGTTCTGAACATGCTGCCAATTGCTCGCCTGGGAAACATGCAGAGAAGTCCAAGATAGTGTTTTTTAGACTGGCTGCCACGAGCTGAATCGAATGCAGCCAAGAGCGAGCGTCTGTGACTTACGGTTCAAGAGTTATTCACAGAAACATGGTTCTTTTACTGCCAGCCGCGAAAGCGAAAATAACCAAGATCGAGCGTCTAGGATTTACTTGTCAATAACTCGCCTGGGAAACATCCAGAGAAGTCAAACACAGTGCTCCTATACTAATTGCCAGGCGCTGAGACGAATGCCGCCAAGATCGAGCGTCTAGGACTTACGGTTAAGGAATTAGCCTCAGAAACATGGTTCTGAACATGCTGCCAATTGCTCGCCTGGGAAACATGCAGAGAAGTCCAAGATAGTGTTTTTTAGACTGGCTGCCACGAGCTGAATCGAATGCAGCCAAGAGCGAGCGTCTGTGACTTACGGTTCAGGAGTTATTCACAGAAACATGGTTCTGAACATGCTGCCAATTGCTCGCCTGGGAAACATGCAGAGAAGTCCAAGATAGTGTTTTTTAGACTGGCTGCCACGAGCTGAATCGAATGCAGCCAAGAGCGAGCGTCTGTGACTTACGGTTCAGGAGTTATTCACAGAAACATGGTTCTGAACATGCTGCCAATTGCTCGCCTGGGAAACATGCAGAGAAGTCCAAGATAGTGTTTTTTAGACTGGCTGCCACGAGCTGAATCGAATGCAGCCAAGAGCGAGCGTCTGTGACTTACGGTTCAAGAGTTATTCACAGAAACATGGTTCTTTTACTGCCAGCCGCGAAAGCGAAAATAACCAAGATCGAGCGTCTAGGATTTACTTGTCAATAACTCGCCTGGGAAACATCCAGAGAAGTCAAACACAGTGCTCCTATACTAATTGCCAGGCGCTGAGACGAATGCCGCCAAGATCGAGCGTCTAGGACTTACGGTTAAGGAATTAGCCTCAGAAACATGGTTCTGAACATGCTGCCAATTGCTCGCCTGGGAAACATGCAGAGAAGTCCAAGATAGTGTTTTTTAGACTGGCTGCAACGAGCTGAATCGAATGCAGCCAAGAGCGAGCGTCTGTGACTTACGGTTCAGGAGTTATTCACAGAAACATGGTTCTGAACATGCTGCCAATTGCTCGCCTGGGAAACATGCAGAGAAGTCCAAGATAGTGTTTTTTAGACTGGCTGCCACGAGCTGAATCGAATGCAGCCAAGAGCGAGCGTCTGTGACTTACGGTTCAGGAGTTATTCACAGAAACATGGTTCTGAACATGCTGCCAATTGCTCGCCTGGGAAACATGCAGAGAAGTCCAAGATAGTGTTTTTTAGACTGGCTGCCACGAGCTGAATCGAATGCAGCCAAGAGCGAGCGTCTGTGACTTACGGTTCAAGAGTTATTCACAGATACATGGTTCTTTTACTGCCAGCCGCGAAAGCGAAAATAACCAAGATCGAGCATCTAGGATTTACTTGTCAATAACTCGCCTGGGAAACATCCAGAGAAGTCAAACACAGTGCTCCTATACTAATTGCCAGGCGCTGAGACGAATGGCGCCAAGATCGAGCGTCTAGGACTTACGGTTAAGGAATTAGCCTCAGAAACATGGTTCTGAACATGCTGCCAATTGCTCGCCTGGGAAACATGCAGAGAAGTCCAAGATAGTGTTTTTTAGACTGGCTGCCACGAGCTGAATCGAATGCAGCCAAGAGCGAGCGTCTGTGACTTACGGTTCAGGAGTTATTCACAGAAACATGGTTCTGAACATGCTGCCAATTGCTCGCCTGGGAAACATGCAGAGAAGTCCAAGATAGTGTTTTTTAGACTGGCTGCCACGAGCTGAATCGAATGCAGCCAAGAGCGAGCGTCTGTGACTTACGGTTCAGGAGTTATTCACAGAAACATGGTTCTGAACATGCTACCAATTGCTCGCCTGGGAAACATGCAGAGAAGTCCAAGATAGTGTTTTTTAGACTGGCTGCCACGAGCTGAATCGAATGCAGCCAAGAGCGAGCGTCTGTGACTTACGGTTCAAGAGTTATTCACAGAAACATGGTTCTTTTACTGCCAGCCGCGAAAGCGAAAATAACCAAGATCGAGCGTCTAGGATTTACTTGTCAATAACTCGCCTGGGAAACATCCAGAGAAGTCAAACACAGTGCTCCTATACTAATTGCCAGGCGCTGAGACGAATGCCGCCAAGATCGAGCGTCTAGGACTTACGGTTAAGGAATTAGCCTCAGAAACATGGTTCTGAACATGCTGCCAATTGCTCGCCTGGGAAACATGCAGAGAAGTCCAAGATAGTGTTTTTTAGACTGGCTGCCACGAGCTGAATCGAATGCAGCCAAGAGCGAGCGTCTGTGACTTACGGTTCAGGAGTTATTCACAGAAACATGGTTCTGAACATGCTGCCAATTGCTCGCCTGGGAAACATGCAGAGAAGTCCAAGATAGTGTTTTTTAGACTGGCTGCCACGAGCTGAATCGAATGCAGCCAAGAGCGAGCGTCTGTGACTTACGGTTCAAGAGTTATTCACAGAAACATGGTTCTTTTACTGCCAGCCGCGAAAGCGAAAATAACCAAGATCGAGCGTCTAGGATTTACTTGTCAATAACTCGCCTGGGAAACATCCAGAGAAGTCAAACACAGTGCTCCTATACTAATTGCCAGGCGCTGAGACGAATGCCGCCAAGATCGAGCGTCTAGGACTTACGGTTAAGGAATTAGCCTCAGAAACATGGTTCTGAACATGCTGCCAATTGCTCGCCTGGGAAACATGCAGAGAAGTCCAAGATAGTGTTTTTTAGACTGGCTGCCACGAGCTGAATCGAATGCAGCCAAGAGCGAGCGTCTAGGACTTACGGTTCAGGAGTTATTCACAGAAACATGGTTCTGAACATGCTGCCAATTGCTCGCCTGGGAAACATGCAGAGAAGTCCAAGATAGTGTTTTTTAGACTGGCTGCCACGAGCTGAATCGAATGCAGCCAAGAGCGAGCGTCTGTGACTTACGGTTCAGGAGTTATTCACAGAAACATGGTTCTGAACATGCTGCAAATTGCTCGCCTGGGAAACATGCAGAGAAGTCCAAGATAGTGTTTTATAGACTGGCTGCCACGAGCTGAATCGAATGCAGCCAAGAGCGAGCGTCTGTGACTTACGGTTCAAGAGTTATTCACAGAAACATGGTTCTTTTACTGCCAGCCGCGAAAGCGAAAATAACCAAGATCGAGCGTCTAGGATTTACTTGTCAATAACTCGCCTGGGAAACATCCAGAGAAGTCAAACACAGTGCTCCTATACTAATTGCCAGGCGCTGAGACGAATGCCGCCAAGATCGAGCGTCTAGGACTTACGGTTAAGGAATTAGCCTCAGAAACATGGTTCTGAACATGCTGCCAATTGCTCGTCTGGGAAACATGCAGAGAAGTCCAAGATAGTGTTTTTTAGACTGGCTGCCACGAGCTGAATCGAATGCAGCCAAGAGCGAGCGTCTGTGACTTACGGTTCAGGAGTTATTCACAGAAACATGGTTCTGAACATGCTGCCAATTGCTCGCCTGGGAAACATGCAGAGAAGTCCAAGATAGTGTTTTTTAGACTGGCTGCCACGAGCTGAATCGAATGCAGCCAAGAGCGAGCGTCTGTGACTTACGGTTCAGGAGTTATTCACAGAAACATGGTTCTGAACATGCTGCCAATTGCTCGCCTGGGAAACATGCAGAGAAGTCCAAGATAGTGTTTTTTTAGACTGGCTGCCACGAGCTGAATCGAATGCAGCCAAGAGCGAGCGTCTGTGACTTACGGTTCAGGAATTAGCCTCAGAAACATGGTTCTGAACATGCTGCCAATTGCTCGCCTGGGAAACATGCAGAGAAGTCCAAGATAGTGTTTTTTAGACTGGCTGCCACGAGCTGAATCGAATGCAGCCAAGAGCGAGCGTCTAGGACTTACGGTTCAGGAGTTATTCACAGAAACATGGTTCTGAACATGCTGCCAATTGCTCGCCTGGGAAACATGCAGAGAAGTTCAAGATAGTGTTTTTTAGACTGGCTGCCACGAGCTGAATCGAATGCAGCCAAGAGCGAGCGTCTGTGACTTACGGTTCAAGAGTTATTCACAGAAACATGGTTCTTTTACTGCCAGCCGCGAAAGCGAAAATAACCAAGATCGAGCGTCTAGGATTTACTTGTCAATAACTCGCCTGGGAAACATCCAGAGAAGTCAAACACAGTGCTCCTATACTAATTGCCAGGCGCTGAGACGAATGCCGCCAAGATCGAGCGTCTAGGACTTACGGTTAAGGAATTAGCCTCAGAAACATGGTTCTGAACATGCTGCCAATTGCTCGCCTGGGAAACATGCAGAGAAGTCCAAGATAGTGTTTTTTAGACTGGCTGCCACGAGCTGAATCGAATGCAGCCAAGAGCGAGCGTCTGTGACTTACGGTTCAGGAGTTATTCACAGAAACATGGTTCTGAACATGCTGCCAATTGCTCGCCTGGGAAACATGCAGAGAAGTCCAAGATAGTGTTTTTTAGACTGGCTGCCACGAGCTGAATCGAATGCAGCCAAGAGCGAGCGTCTGTGACTTACGGTTCAAGAGTTATTCACAGAAACATGGTTCTTTTACTGCCAGCCGCGAAAGCGAAAATAACCAAGATCGAGCGTCTAGGATTTACTTGTCAATAACTCGCCTGGGAAACATCCAGAGAAGTCAAACACAGTGCTCCTATACTAATTGCCAGGCGCTGAGACGAATGCCGCCAAGATCGAGCGTCTAGGACTTACGGTTAAGGAATTAGCCTCAGAAACATGGTTCTGAACATGCTGCCAATTGCTCGCCTGGGAAACATGCAGAGAAGTCCAAGATAGTGTTTTTTAGACTGGCTGCCACGAGCTGAATCGAATGCAGCCAAGAGCGAGCGTCTAGGACTTACGGTTCAGGAGTTATTCACAGAAACATGGTTCTGAACATGCTGCCAATTGCTCGCCTGGGAAACATGCAGAGAAGTCCAAGATAGTGTTTTTTAGACTGGCTGCCACGAGCTGAATCGAATGCAGCCAAGAGCGAGCGTCTAGGACTTACGGTTCAGGAGTTATTCACAGAAATATGGTTCTGAACATGCTGCCAATTGCTCGCCTGGGAAACATGCAGAGAAGTCCAAGATAGTGTTTTTTAGACTGGCTGCCACGAGCTGAATCGAATGCAGCCAAGAGCGAGCGTCTGTGACTTACGGTTCAAGAGTTATTCACAGAAACATGGTTCTTTTACTGCCAGCCGCGAAAGCGAAAATAACCAAGATCGAGCGTCTAGGATTTACTTGTCAATAACTCGCCTGGGAAACATCCAGAGAAGTCAAACACAGTGCTCCTATACTAATTGCCAGGCGCTGAGACGAATGCCGCCAAGATCGAGCGTCTAGGACTTACGGTTAAGGAATTAGCCTCAGAAACATGATTCTGAACATGCTGCCAATTGCTCGCCTGGGAAACATGCAGAGAAGTCCAAGATAGTGTTTTTTAGACTGGCTGCCACGAGCTGAATCGAATGCAGCCAAGAGCGAGCGTCTGTGACTTACGGTTCAGGAGTTATTCACAGAAACATGGTTCTGAACATGCTGCCAATTGCTCGCCTGGGAAACATGCAGAGAAGTCCAAGATAGTGTTTTTTAGACTGGCTGCCACGAGCTGAATCGAATGCAGCCAAGAGCGAGCGTCTGTGACTTACGGTTCAAGAGTTATTCACAGAAACATGGTTCTTTTACTGCCAGCCGCGAAAGCGAAAATAACCAAGATCGAGCGTCTAGGATTTACTTGTCAATAACTCGCCTGGGAAACATCCAGAGAAGTCAAACACAGTGCTCCTATACTAATTGCCAGGCGCTGAGACGAATGCCGCCAAGATCGAGCGTCTAGGACTTACGGTTAAGGAATTAGCCTCAGAAACATGGTTCTGAACATGCTGCCAATTGCTCGCCTGGGAAACATGCAGAGAAGTCCAAGATAGTGTTTTTTAGACTGGCTGCCACGAGCTGAATCGAATGCAGCCAAGAGCGAGCGTCTAGGACTTACGGTTCAGGAGTTATTCACAGAAACATGGTTCTGAACATGCTGCCAATTGCTCGCCTGGGAAACATGCAGAGAAGTCCAAGATAGTGTTTTTTAGACTGGCTGCCACGAGCTGAATCGAATGCAGCCAAGAGCGAGCGTCTAGGACTTACGGTTCAGGAGTTATTCACAGAAATATGGTTCTGAACATGCTGCCAATTGCTCGCCTGGGAAACATGCAGAGAAGTCCAAGATAGTGTTTTTTAGACTGGCTGCCACGAGCTGAATCGAATGCAGCCAAGAGCGAGCGTCTGTGACTTACGGTTCAAGAGTTATTCACAGAAACATGGTTCTTTTACTGCCAGCCGCGAAAGCGAAAATAACCAAGATCGAGCGTCTAGGATTTACTTGTCAATAACTCGCCTGGGAAACATCCAGAGAAGTCAAACACAGTGCTCCTATACTAATTGCCAGGCGCTGAGACGAATGCCGCCAAGATCGAGCGTCTAGGACTTACGGTTAAGGAATTAGCCTCAGAAACATGGTTCTGAACATGCTGCCAATTGCTCGCCTGGGAAACATGCAGAGAAGTCCAAGATAGTGTTTTTTAGACTGGCTGCCACGAGCTGAATCGAATGCAGCCAAGAGCGAGCGTCTAGGACTTACGGTTCAGGAGTTATTCACAGAAACATGGTTCTGAACATGCTGCCAATTGCTCGCCTGGGAAACATGCAGAGAAGTCCAAGATAGTGTTTTTTAGACTGGCTGCCACGAGCTGAATCGAATGCAGCCAAGAGCGAGCGTCTGTGACTTACGGTTCAAGAGTTATTCACAGAAACATGGTTCTTTTACTGCCAGCCGCGAAAGCGAAAATAACCAAGATCGAGCGTCTAGGATTTACTTGTCAATAACTCGCCTGGGAAACATCCAGAGAAGTCAAACACAGTGCTACTATACTAATTGCCAGGCGCTGAGACGAATGCCGCCAAGATCGAGCGTCTAGGACTTACGGTTAAGGAATTAGCCTCAGAAACATGGTTCTGAACATGCTGCCAATTGCTCGCCTGGGAAACATGCAGAGAAGTCCAAGATAGTGTTTTTTAGACTGGCTGCCACGAGCTGAATCGAATGCAGCCAAGAGCGAGCGTCTAGGACTTACGGTTCAGGAGTTATTCACAGAAACATGGTTCTGAACATGCTGCCAATTGCTCGCCTGGGAAACATGCAGAGAAGTCCAAGATAGTGTTTTTTAGACTGGCTGCCACGAGCTGAATCGAATGCAGCCAAGAGCGAGCGTCTGTGACTTACGGTTCAGGAGTTATTCACAGAAACATGGTTCTGAACATGCTGCCAATTGCTCGCCTGGGAAACATGCAGAGAAGTCCAAGATAGTGTTTTTTAGACTGGCTGCCACGAGCTGAATCGAATGCAGCCAAGAGCGAGCGTCTGTGACTTACGGTTCAAGAGTTATTCACAGAAACATGGTTCTTTTACTGCCAGCCGCGAAAGCGAAAATAACCAAGATCGAGCGTCTAGGATTTACTTGTCAATAACTCGCCTGGGAAATATCCAGAGAAGTCAAACACAGTGCTCCTATACTAATTGCCAGGCGCTGAGACGAATGCCGCCAAGATCGAGCGTCTAGGACTTACGGTTAAGGAATTAGCCTCAGAAACATGGTTCTGAACATGCTGCGAATTGCTCGCCTGGGAAACATGCAGAGAAGTCCAAGATAGTGTTTTTTAGACTGGCTGCCACGAGCTGAATCGAATGCAGCCAAGAGCGAGCGTCTAGGACTTACGGTTCAGGAGTTATTCACAGAAACATGGTTCTGAACATGCTGCCAATTGCTCGCCTGGGAAACATGCAGAGAAGTCCAAGATAGTGTTTTTTAGACTGGCTGCCACGAGCTGAATCGAATGCAGCCAAGAGCGAGCGTCTGTGACTTACGGTTCAGGAGTTATTCACAGAAACATGGTTCTGAACATGCTGCCAATTGCTCGCCTGGGAAACATGCAGAGAAGTACAAGATAGTGTTTTTTAGACTGGCTGCCACGAGCTGAATCGAATGCAGCCAAGAGCGAGCGTCTGTGACTTACGGTTCAAGAGTTATTCACAGAAACATGGTTCTTTTACTGCCAGCCGCGAAAGCGAAAATAACCAAGATCGAGCGTCTAGGATTTACTTGTCAATAACTCGCCTGGGAAACATCCAGAGAAGTCAAACACAGTGCTCCTATACTAATTGCCAGGCGCTGAGACGAATGCCGCCAAGATCGAGCGTCTAGGACTTACGGTTAAGGAATTAGCCTCAGAAACATGGTTCTGAACATGCTGCCAATTGCTCGCCTGGGAAACATGCAGAGAAGTCCAAGATAGTGTTTTTTAGACTGGCTGCCACGAGCTGAATCGAATGCAGCCAAGAGCGAGCGTCTAGGACTTACGGTTCAGGAGTTATTCACAGAAACATGGTTCTGAACATGCTGCCAATTGCTCGCCTGGGAAACATGCAGAGAAGTCCAAGATAGTGTTTTTTAGACTGGCTGCCACGAGCTGAATCGAATGCAGCCAAGAGCGAGCGTCTGTGACTTACGGTTCAGGAGTTATTCACAGAAACTTGGTTCTGAACATGCTGCCAATTGCTCGCCTGGGAAACATGCAGAGAAGTCCAAGATAGTGTTTTTTAGACTGGCTGCCACGAGCTGAATCGAATGCAGCCAAGAGCGAGCGTCTGTGACTTACGGTTCAAGAGTTATTCACAGAAACATGGTTCTTTTACTGCCAGCCGCGAAAGCGAAAATAACCAAGATCGAGCGTCTAGGATTTACTTGTCAATAACTCGCCTGGGAAACATCCAGAGAAGTCAAACACAGTGCTCCTATACTAATTGCCAGGCGCTGAGACGAATGCCGCCAAGATCGAGCGTCTAGGACTTACGGTTAAGGAATTAGCCTCAGAAACATGGTTCTGAACATGCTGCCAATTGCTCGCCTGGGAAACATGCAGAGAAGTCCAAGATAGTGTTTTTTAGACTGGCTGCCACGAGCTGAATCGAATGCAGCCAAGAGCGAGCGTCTAGGACTTACGGTTCAGGAGTTATTCACAGAAACATGGTTCTGAACATGCTGCCAATTGCTCGCCTGGGAAACATGCAGAGAAGTCCAAGATAGTGTTTTTTAGACTGGCTGCCACGAGCTGAATCGAATGCAGCCAAGAGCGAGCGTCTGTGACTTACGGTTCAGGAGTTATTCACAGAAACATGGTTCTGAACATGCTGCCAATTGCTCGCCTGGGAAACATGCAGAGAAGTCCAAGATAGTGTTTTTTAGACTGGCTGCCACGAGCTGAATCGAATGCAGCCAAGAGCGAGCGTCTGTGACTTACGGTTCAAGAGTTATTCACAGAAACATGGTTCTTTTACTGCCAGCCGCGAAAGCGAAAATAACCAAGATCGAGCGTCTAGGATTTACTTGTCAATAACTCGCCTGGGAAATATCCAGAGAAGTCAAACACAGTGCTCCTATACTAATTGCCAGGCGCTGAGACGAATGCCGCCAAGATCGAGCGTCTAGGACTTACGGTTAAGGAATTAGCCTCAGAAACATGGTTCTGAACATGCTGCCAATTGCTCGCCTGGGAAACATGCAGAGAAGTCCAAGATAGTGTTTTTTAGACTGGCTGCCACGAGCTGAATCGAATGCAGCCAAGAGCGAGCGTCTAGGACTTACGGTTCAGGAGTTATTCACAGAAACATGGTTCTGAACATGCTGCCAATTGCTCGCCTGGGAAACATGCAGAGAAGTCCAAGATAGTGTTTTTTAGACTGGCTGCCACGAGCTGAATCGAATGCAGCCAAGAGCGAGCGTCTGTGACTTACGGTTCAGGAGTTATTCACAGAAACATGGTTCTGAACATGCTGCCAATTGCTCGCCTGGGAAACATGCAGAGAAGTCCAAGATAGTGTTTTTTAGACTGGCTGCCACGAGCTGAATCGAATGCAGCCAAGAGCGAGCGTCTGTGACTTACGGTTCAAGAGTTATTCACAGAAACATGGTTCTTTTACTGCCAGCCGCGAAAGCGAAAATAACCAAGATCGAGCGTCTAGGATTTACTTGTCAATAACTCGCCTGGGAAACATCCAGAGAAGTCAAACACAGTGCTCCTATACTAATTGCCAGGCGCTGAGACGAATGCCGCCAAGATCGAGCGTCTAGGACTTACGGTTAAGGAATTAGCCTCAGAAACATGGTTCTGAACATGCTGCCAATTGCTCGCCTGGGAAACATGCAGAGAAGTCCAAGATAGTGTTTTTTAGACTGGCTGCCACGAGCTGAATCGAATGCAGCCAAGAGCGAGCGTCTGTGACTTACGGTTCAGGAGTTATTCACAGAAACATGGTTCTGAACATGCTGCCAATTGCTCGCCTGGGAAACATGCAGAGAAGTCCAAGATAGTGTTTTTTAGACTGGCTGCCACGAGCTGAATCGAATGCAGCCAAGAGCGAGCGTCTGTGACTTACGGTTCAAGAGTTATTCACAGAAACATGGTTCTTTTACTGCCAGCCGCGAAAGCGAAAATAACCAAGATCGAGCGTCTAGGATTTACTTGTCAATAACTCGCCTGGGAAACATCCAGAGAAGTCAAACACAGCGCTCCTATACTAATTGCCAGGCGCTGAGACGAATGCCGCCAAGATCGAGCGTCTAGGACTTACGGTTAAGGAATTAGCCTCAGAAACATGGTTCTGAACATGCTGCCAATTGCTCGCCTGGGAAACATGCAGAGAAGTCCAAGATAGTGTTTTTTAGACTGGCTGCCACGAGCTGAATTGAATGCAGCCAAGAGCGAGCGTCTGTGACTTACGGTTCAGGAGTTATTCACAGAAACATGGTTCTGAACATGCTGCCAATTGCTCGCCTGGGAAACATGCAGAGAAGTCCAAGATAGTGTTTTTTAGACTGGCTGCCACGAGCTGAATCGAATGCAGCCAAGAGCGAGCGTCTGTGACTTACGGTTCAGGAGTTATTCACAGAAACATGGTTCTGAACATGCTGCCAATTGCTCGCCTGGGAAACATGCAGAGAAGTCCAAGATAGTGTTTTTTAGACTGGCTGCCACGAGCTGAATCGAATGCAGCCAAGAGCGAGCGTCTGTGACTTACGGTTCAAGAGTTATTCACAGAAACATGGTTCTTTTACTGCCAGCCGCGAAAGCGAAAATAACCAAGATCGAGCGTCTAGGATTTACTTGTCAATAACTCGCCTGGGAAACATCCAGAGAAGTCAAACACAGTGCTCCTATACTAATTGCCAGGCGCTGAGACGAATGCCGCCAAGATCGAGCGTCTAGGACTTACGGTTAAGAAATTAGCCTCAGAAACATGGTTCTGAACATGCTGCCAATTGCTCGCCTGGGAAACATGCAGAGAAGTCCAAGATAGTGTTTTTTAGACTGGCTGCCACGAGCTGAATCGAATGCAGCCAAGAGCGAGCGTCTAGGACTTACGGTTCAGGAGTTATTCACAGAAACATGGTTCTGAACATGCTGCCAATTGCTCGCCTGGGAAACATGCAGAGAAGTCCAAGATAGTGTTTTTTAGACTGGCTGCCACGAGCTGAATCGAATGCAGCCAAGAGCGAGCGTCTGTGACTTACGGTTCAAGAGTTATTCACAGAAACATGGTTCTTTTACTGCCAGCCGCGAAAGCGAAAATAACCAAGATCGAGCGTCTAGGATTTACTTGTCAATAACTCGCCTGGGAAACATCCAGAGAAGTCAAACACAGTGCTCCTATACTAATTGCCAGGCGCTGAGACGAATGCCGCCAAGATCGAGCGTCTAGGACTTACGGTTAAGGAATTAGCCTCAGAAACATGGTTCTGAACATGCTGCCAATTGCTCGCCTGGGAAACATGCAGAGAAGTCCAAGATAGTGTTTTTTAGACTGGCTGCCACGAGCTGAATCGAATGCAGCCAAGAGCGAGCGTCTAGGACTTACGGTTCAGGAGTTATTCACAGAAACATGGTTCTGAACATGCTGCCAATTGCTCGCCTGGGAAACATGCAGAGAAGTCCAAGATAGTGTTTTTTAGACTGGCTGTCACGAGCTGAATCGAATGCAGCCAAGAGCGAGCGTCTGTGACTTACGGTTCAGGAGTTATTCACAGAAACATGGTTCTGAACATGCTGCCAATTGCTCGCCTGGGAAACATGCAGAGAAGTCCAAGATAGTGTTTTTTAGACTGGCTGCCACGAGCTGAATCGAATGCAGCCAAGAGCGAGCGTCTGTGACTTACGGTTCAAGAGTTATTCACAGAAACATGGTTCTTTTACTGCCAGCCGCGAAAGCGAAAATAACCAAGATCGAGCATCTAGGATTTACTTGTCAATAACTCGCCTGGGAAACATCCAGAGAAGTCAAACACAGTGCTCCTATACTAATTGCCAGGCGCTGAGACGAATGCCGCCAAGATCGAGCGTCTAGGACTTACGGTTAAGGAATTAGCCTCAGAAACATGGTTCTGAACATGCTGCCAATTGCTCGCCTGGGAAACATGCAGAGAAGTCCAAGATAGTGTTTTTTAGACTGGCTGCCACGAGCTGAATCGAATGCAGCCAAGAGCGAGCGTCTGTGACTTACGGTTCAGGAGTTATTCACAGAAACATGGTTCTGAACATGCTGCCAATTGCTCGCCTGGGAAACATGCAGAGAAGTCCAAGATAGTGTTTTTTTAGACTGGCTGCCACGAGCTGAATCGAATGCAGCCAAGAGCGAGCGTCTGTGACTTACGGTTCAGGAGTTATTCACAGAAACATGGTTCTGAACATGCTGCCAATTGCTCGCCTGGGAAACATGTAGAGAAGTCCAAGATAGTGTTTTTTAGACTGGCTGCCACGAGCTGAATCGAATGCAGCCAAGAGCGAGCGTCTGTGACTTATGGTTCAGGAGTTATTCACAGAAACATGGTTCTGAACATGCTGCCAATTGCTCGCCTGGGAAACATGCAGAGAAGTCCAAGATAGTGTTTTTTAGACTGGCTGCCACGAGCTGAATCGAATGCAGCCAAGAGCGAGCGTCTGTGACTTACGGTTCAGGAGTTATTCACAGAAACATGGTTCTGAACATGCTGCCAATTGCTCGCCTGGGAAACATGCAGAGAAGTCCAAGATAGTGTTTTTTAGACTGGCTGCCACGAGCTGAATCGAATGCAGCCAAGAGCGAGCGTCTGTGACTTACGGTTCAAGAGTTATTCACAGAAACATGGTTCTTTTACTGCCAGCCGCGAAAGCGAAAATAACCAAGATCGAGCATCTAGGATTTACTTGTCAATAACTCGCCTGGGAAACATCCAGAGAAGTCAAACACAGTGCTCCTATACTAATTGCCAGGCGCTGAGACGAATGCCGCCAAGATCGAGCGTCTAGGACTTACGGTTAAGGAATTAGCCTCAGAAACATGGTTCTGAACATGCTGCCAATTGCTCGCCTGGGAAACATGCAGAGAAGTCCAAGATAGTGTTTTTTTAGACTGGCTGCCACGAGCTGAATCGAATGCAGCCAAGAGCGAGCGTCTGTGACTTACGGTTCAGGAGTTATTCACAGAAACATGGTTCTGAACATGCTGCCAATTGCTCGCCTGGGAAACATGCAGAGAAGTCCAAGATAGTGTTTTTTAGACTGGCTGCCACGAGCTGAATCGAATGCAGCCAAGAGCGAGCGTCTGTGACTTACGGTTCAGGAGTTATTCACAGAAACATGGTTCTGAACATGCTGCCAATTGCTCGCCTGGGAAACATGCAGAGAAGTCCAAGATAGTGTTTTTTAGACTGGCTGCCACGAGCTGAATCGAATGCAGCCAAGAGCGAGCGTCTGTGACTTACGGTTCAGGAGTTATTCACAGAAACATGGTTCTGAACATGCTGCCAATTGCTCGCCTGGGAAACATGCAGAGAAGTCCAAGATAGTGTTTTTTAGACTGGCTGCCACGAGCTGAATCGAATGCAGCCAAGAGCGAGCGTCTGTGACTTACGGTTCAAGAGTTATTCACAGAAACATGGTTCTTTTACTGCCAGCCGCGAAAGCGAAAATAACCAAGATCGAGCGTCTAGGATTTACTTGTCAATAACTCGCCTGGGAAACATCCAGAGAAGTCAAACACAGTGCTCCTATACTAATTGCCAGGCGCTGAGACGAATGCCGCCAAGATCGAGCGTCTAGGACTTACGGTTAAGGAATTAGCCTCAGAAACATGGTTCTGAACATGCTGCCAATTGCTCGCCTGGGAAACATGCAGAGAAGTCCAAGATAGTGTTTTTTAGACTGGCTGCCACGAGCTGAATCGAATGCAGCCAAGAGCGAGCGTCTGTGACTTACGGTTCAGGAGTTATTCACAGAAACATGGTTCTGAACATGCTGCCAATTGCTCGCCTGGGAAACATGCAGAGAAGTCCAAGATAGTGTTTTTTAGACTGGCTGCCACGAGCTGAATCGAATGCAGCCAAGAGTGAGCGTCTGTGACTTACGGTTCAAGAGTTATTCACAGAAACATGGTTCTTTTACTGCCAGCCGCGAAAGCGAAAATAACCAAGATCGAGCGTCTAGGATTTACTTGTCAATAACTCGCCTGGGAAACATCCAGAGAAGTCAAACACAGTGCTCCTATACTAATTGCCAGGCGCTGAGACGAATGCCGCCAAGATCGAGCGTCTAGGACTTACGGTTAAGGAATTAGCCTCAGAAACATGGTTCTGAACATGCTGTCAATTGCTCGCCTGGGAAACATGCAGAGAAGTCCAAGATAGTGTTTTTTAGACTGGCTGCCACGAGCTGAATCGAATGCAGCCAAGAGCGAGCGTCTGTGAGTTACGGTTCAGGAGTTATTCACAGAAACATGGTTCTGAACATGCTGCCAATTGCTCGCCTGGGAAACATGCAGAGAAGTCCAAGATAGTGTTTTTTAGACTGGCTGCCACGAGCTGAATCGAATGCAGCCAAGAGCGAGCGTCTGTGACTTACGGTTCAGGAGTTATTCACAGAAACATGGTTCTGAACATGCTGCCAATTGCTCGCCTGGGAAACATGCAGAGAAGTCCAAGATAGTGTTTTTTAGACTGGCTGCCACGAGCTGAATCGAATGCAGCCAAGAGCGAGCGTCTGTGACTTACGGTTCAAGAGTTATTCACAGAAACATGGTTCTTTTACTGCCAGCCGCGAAAGCGAAAATAACCAAGATCGAGCGTCTAGGATTTACTTGTCAATAACTCGCCTGGGAAACATCCAGAGAAGTCAAACACAGTGATCCTATACTAATTGCCAGGCGCTGAGACGAATGCCGCCAAGATCGAGCGTCTAGGACTTACGGTTAAGGAATTAGCCTCAGAAACATGGTTCTGAACATGCTGCCAATTGCTCGCCTGGGAAACATGCAGAGAAGTCCAAGATAGTGTTTTTTAGACTGGCTGCCACGAGCTGAATCGAATGCAGCCAAGAGCGAGCGTCTGTGACTTACGGTTCAGGAGTTATTCACAGAAACATGGTTCTGAACATGCTGCCAATTGCTCGCCTGGGAAACATGCAGAGAAGTCCAAGATAGTGTTTTTTAGACTGGCTGCCACGAGCTGAATCGAATGCAGCCAAGAGTGAGCGTCTGTGACTTACGGTTCAAGAGTTATTCACAGAAACATGGTTCTTTTACTGCCAGCCGCGAAAGCGAAAATAACCAAGATCGAGCGTCTAGGATTTACTTGTCAATAACTCGCCTGGGAAACATCCAGAGAAGTCAAACACAGTGCTCCTATACTAATTGCCAGGCGCTGAGACGAATGCCGCCAAGATCGAGCGTCTAGGACTTACGGTTAAGGAATTAGCCTCAGAAACATGGTTCTGAACATGCTGTCAATTGCTCGCCTGGGAAACATGCAGAGAAGTCCAAGATAGTGTTTTTTAGACTGGCTGCCACGAGCTGAATCGAATGCAGCCAAGAGCGAGCGTCTGTGAGTTACGGTTCAGGAGTTATTCACAGAAACATGGTTCTGAACATGCTGCCAATTGCTCGCCTGGGAAACATGCAGAGAAGTCCAAGATAGTGTTTTTTAGACTGGCTGCCACGAGCTGAATCGAATGCAGCCAAGAGCGAGCGTCTGTGACTTACGGTTCAGGAGTTATTCACAGAAACATGGTTCTGAACATGCTGCCAATTGCTCGCCTGGGAAACATGCAGAGAAGTCCAAGATAGTGTTTTTTAGACTGGCTGCCACGAGCTGAATCGAATGCAGCCAAGAGCGAGCGTCTGTGACTTACGGTTCAAGAGTTATTCACAGAAACATGGTTCTTTTACTGCCAGCCGCGAAAGCGAAAATAACCAAGATCGAGCGTCTAGGATTTACTTGTCAATAACTCGCCTGGGAAACATCCAGAGAAGTCAAACACAGTGATCCTATACTAATTGCCAGGCGCTGAGACGAATGCCGCCAAGATCGAGCGTCTAGGACTTACGGTTAAGGAATTAGCCTCAGAAACATGGTTCTGAACATGCTGCCAATTGCTCGCCTGGGAAACATGCAGAGAAGTCCAAGATAGTGTTTTTTAGACTGGCTGCCACGAGCTGAATCGAATGCAGCCAAGAGCGAGCGTCTAGGACTTACGGTTCAGGAGTTATTCACAGAAACATGGTTCTGAACATGCTGCCAATTGCTCGCCTGGGAAACATGCAGAGAAGTCCAAGATAGTGTTTTTTAGACTGGCTGCCACGAGCTGAATCGAATGCAGCCAAGAGCGAGCGTCTGTGACTTACGGTTCAAGAGTTATTCACAGAAACATGGTTCTTTTACTGCCAGCCGCGAAAGCGAAAATAACCAAGATCGAGCGTCTAGGATTTACTTGTCAATAACTCGCCTGGGAAACATCCAGAGAAGTCAAACACAGTGCTCCTATACTAATTGCCAGGCGCTGAGACGAATGCCGCCAAGATCGAGCGTCTAGGACTTACGGTTAAGGAATTAGCCTCAGAAACATGGTTCTGAACATGCTGCCAATTGCTCGCCTGGGAAACATGCAGAGAAGTCCAAGATAGTGTTTTTTAGACTGGCTGCCACGAGCTGAATCGAATGCAGCCAAGAGCGAGCGTCTAGGACTTACGGTTCAGGAGTTATTCACAGAAACATGGTTCTGAACATGCTGCCACTTGCTCGCCTGGGAAACATGCAGAGAAGTCCAAGATAGTGTTTTTTAGACTGGCTGCCACGAGCTGAATCGAATGCAGCCAAGAGCGAGCGTCTGTGACTTACGGTTCAGGAGTTATTCACAGAAACATGGTTCTGAACATGCTGCCAATTGCTCGCCTGGGAAACATGCAGAGAAGTCCAAGATAGTGTTTTTTAGACTGGCTGCCACGAGCTGAATCGAATGCAGCCAAGAGCGAGCGTCTGTGACTTACGGTTCAGGAGTTATTCACAGAAACATGGTTCTGAACATGCTGCCAATTGCTCGCCTGGGAAACATGCAGAGAAGTCCAAGATAGTGTTTTTTAGACTGGCTGCCACGAGCTGAATCGAATGCAGCCAAGAGCGAGCGTCTGTGACTTACGGTTCAGGAGTTATTTACAGAAACATGGTTCTGAACATGCTGCCAATTGCTCGCCTGGGAAACATGCAGAGAAGTCCAAGATAGTGTTTTTTAGACTGGCTGCCACGAGCTGAATCGAATGCAGCCAAGAGCAAGCGTCTGTGACTTACGGTTCAAGAGTTATTCACAGAAACATGGTTCTTTTACTGCCAGCCGCGAAAGCGAAAATAACCAAGATCGAGCGTCTAGGATTTACTTGTCAATAACTCGCCTGGGAAACATCCAGAGAAGTCAAACACAGTGCTCCTATACTAATTGCCAGGCGCTGAGACGAATGCCGCCAAGATCGAGCGTCTAGGACTTACGGTTAAGGAATTAGCCTCAGAAACATGGTTCTGAACATGCTGCCAATTGCTCGCCTGGGAAACATGCAGAGAAGTCAAACACAGTGCTCCTATACTAATTGCCAGGCGCTGAGACGAATGCCGCCAAGATCGAGCGTCTAGGACTTACGGTTAAGGAATTAGCCTCAGAAACATGGTTCTGAACATGCTGCCAATTGCTCGCCTGGGAAACATGCAGAGAAGTCCAAGATAGTGTTTTTTAGACTGGCTGCCACGAGCTGAATCGAATGCAGCCAAGAGCGAGCGTCTAGGACTTACGGTTCAGGAGTTATTCACAGAAACATGGTTCTGATCATGCTGCCAATTGCTCGCCTGGGAAACATGCAGAGAAGTCCAAGATAGTGTTTTTTAGACTGGCTGCCACGAGCTGAATCGAATGCAGCCAAGAGCGAGCGTCTGTGACTTACGGTTCAAGAGTTATTCACAGAAACATGGTTCTTTTACTGCCAGCCGCGAAAGCGAAAATAACCAAGATCGAGCGTCTAGGATTTACTTGTCAATAACTCGCCTGGGAAACATCCAGAGAAGTCAAACACAGTGCTCCTATACTAATTGCCAGGCGCTGAGACGAATGCCGCCAAGATCGAGCGTCTAGGACTTACGGTTAAGGAATTAGCCTCAGAAACATGGTTCTGAACATGCTGCCAATTGCTCGCCTGGGAAACATGCAGAGAAGTCCAAGATAGTGTTTTTTAGACTGGCTGCCACGAGCTGAATCGAATGCAGCCAAGAGCGAGCGTCTAGGACTTACGGTTCAGGAGTTATTCACAGAAACATGGTTCTGAACATGCTGCCACTTGCTCGCCTGGGAAACATGCAGAGAAGTCCAAGATAGTGTTTTTTAGACTGGCTGCCACGAGCTGAATCGAATGCAGCCAAGAGCGAGCGTCTGTGACTTACGGTTCAGGAGTTATTCACAGAAACATGGTTCTGAACATGCTGCCAATTGTTCGCCTGGGAAACATGCAGAGAAGTCCAAGATAGTGTTTTTTAGACTGGCTGCCACGAGCTGAATCGAATGCAGCCAAGAGCGAGCGTCTGTGACTTACGGTTCAGGAGTTATTCACAGAAACATGGTTCTGAACATGCTGCCAATTGCTCGCCTGGGAAACATGCAGAGAAGTCCAAGATAGTGTTTTTTAGACTGGCTGCCACGAGCTGAATCGAATGCAGCCAAGAGCGAGCGTCTGTGACTTACGGTTCAGGAGTTATTTACAGAAACATGGTTCTGAACATGCTGCCAATTGCTCGCCTGGGAAACATGCAGAGAAGTCCAAGATAGTGTTTTTTAGACTGGCTGCCACGAGCTGAATCGAATGCAGCCAAGAGCAAGCGTCTGTGACTTACGGTTCAAGAGTTATTCACAGAAACATGGTTCTTTTACTGCCAGCCGCGAAAGCGAAAATAACCAAGATCGAGCGTCTAGGATTTACTTGTCAATAACTCGCCTGGGAAACATCCAGAGAAGTCAAACACAGTGCTCCTATACTAATTGCCAGGCGCTGAGACGAATGCCGCCAAGATCGAGCGTCTAGGACTTACGGTTAAGGAATTAGCCTCAGAAACATGGTTCTGAACATGCTGCCAATTGCTCGCCTGGGAAACATGCAGAGAAGTCAAACACAGTGCTCCTATACTAATTGCCAGGCGCTGAGACGAATGCCGCCAAGATCGAGCGTCTAGGACTTACGGTTAAGGAATTAGCCTCAGAAACATGGTTCTGAACATGCTGCCAATTGCTCGCCTGGGAAACATGCAGAGAAGTCCAAGATAGTGTTTTTTAGACTGGCTGCCACGAGCTGAATCGAATGCAGCCAAGAGCGAGCGTCTAGGACTTACGGTTCAGGAGTTATTCACAGAAACATGGTTCTGATCATGCTGCCAATTGCTCGCCTGGGAAACATGCAGAGAAGTCCAAGATAGTGTTTTTTAGACTGGCTGCCACGAGCTGAATCGAATGCAGCCAAGAGCGAGCGTCTGTGACTTACGGTTCAAGAGTTATTCACAGAAACATGGTTCTTTTACTGCCAGCCGCGAAAGCGAAAATAACCAAGATCGAGCGTCTAGGATTTACTTGTCAATAACTCGCCTGGGAAACATCCAGAGAAGTCAAACACAGTGCTCCTATACTAATTGCCAGGCGCTGAGACGAATGCCGCCAAGATCGAGCGTCTAGGACTTACGGTTAAGGAATTAGCCTCAGAAACATGGTTCTGAACATGCTGCCAATTGCTCGCCTGGGAAACATGCAGAGAAGTCAAACACAGTGCTCCTATACTAATTGCCAGGCGCTGAGACGAATGCCGCCAAGATCGAGCGTCTAGGACTTACGGTTAAGGAATTAGCCTCAGAAACATGGTTCTGAACATGCTGCCAATTGCTCGCCTGGGAAACATGCAGAGAAGTCCAAGATAGTGTTTTTTAGACTGGCTGCCACGAGCTGAATCGAATGCAGCCAAGAGCGAGCGTCTAGGACTTACGGTTCAGGAGTTATTCACAGAAACCTGGTTCTGATCATGCTGCCAATTGCTCGCCTGGGAAACATGCAGAGAAGTCCAAGATAGTGTTTTTTAGACTGGCTGCCACGAGCTGAATCGAATGCAGCCAAGAGCGAGCGTCTGTGACTTACGGTTCAAGAGTTATTCACAGAAACATGGTTCTTTTACTGCCAGCCGCGAAAGCGAAAATAACCAAGATCGAGCGTCTAGGATTTACTTGTCAATAACTCGCCTGGGAAACATCCAGAGAAGTCAAACACAGTGCTCCTATACTAATTGCCAGGCGCTGAGACGAATGCCGCCAAGATCGAGCGTCTAGGACTTACGGTTAAGGAATTAGCCTCAGAAACATGGTTCTGAACATGCTGCCAATTGCTCGCCTGGGAAACATGCAGAGAAGTCCAAGATAGTGTTTTTTAGACTGGTTGCCACGAGCTGAATCGAATGCAGCCAAGAGCGAGCGTCTAGGACTTACGGTTCAGGAGTTATTCACAGAAACATGGTTCTGAACATGCTGCCAATTGCTCGCCTGGGAAACATGCAGAGAAGTCCAAGATAGTGTTTTTCAGACTGGCTGCCACGAGCTGAATCGAATGCAGCCAAGAGCGAGCGTCTGTGACTTACGGTTCAGGAGTTATTCACAGAAACATGGTTCTGAACATGCTGCCAATTGCTCGCCTGGGAAACATGCAGAGAAGTCCAAGATAGTGTTTTTTAGACTGGCTGCCACGAGCTGAATTGAATGCAGCCAAGAGCGAGCGTCTGTGACTTACGGTTCAGGAGTTATTCACAGAAACATGGTTCTGAACATGCTGCCAATTGCTCGCCTGGGAAACATGCAGAGAAGTCCAAGATAGTGTTTTTTAGACTGGCTGCCACGAGCTGAATCGAATGCAGCCAAGAGCGAGCGTCTGTGACTTACGGTTCAAGAGTTATTCACAGAAACATGGTTCTTTTACTGCCAGCCGCGAAAGCGAAAATAACCAAGATCGAGCGTCTAGGATTTACTTGTCAATAACTCGCCTGGGAAACATCCAGAGAAGTCAAACACAGTGCTCCTATACTAATTGCCAGGCGCTGAGACGAATGCCGCCAAGATCGAGCGTCTAGGACTTACGGTTAAGGAATTAGCCTCAGAAACATGGTTCTGAACATGCTGCCAATTGCTCGCCTGGGAAACATGCAGAGAAGTCCAAGATAGTGTTTTTTTAGACTGGCTGCCACGAGCTGAATCGAATGCAGCCAAGAGCGAGCGTCTGTGACTTACGGTTCAGGAGTTATTCACAGAAACATGGTTCTGAACATGCTGCCAATTGCTCGCCTGGGAAACATGCAGAGAAGTCCAAGATAGTGTTTTTTAGACTGGCTGCCACGAGCTGAATCGAATGCAGCCAAGAGCGAGCGTCTGTGACTTACGGTTCAGGAGTTATTCACAGAAACATGGTTCTGAACATGCTGCCAATTGCTCGCCTGGGAAACATGCAGAGAAGTCCAAGATAGTGTTTTTTAGACTGGCTGCCACGAGCTGAATCGAATGCAGCCAAGAGCGAGCGTCTGTGACTTACGGTTCAAGAGTTATTCACAGAAACATGGTTCTTTTACTGCCAGCCGCGAAAGCGAAAATAACCAAGATCGAGCGTCTAGGATTTACTTGTCAATAACTCGCCTGGGAAACATCCAGAGAAGTCAAACACAGTGCTCCTATACTAATTGCCAGGCGCTGAGACGAATGCCGCCAAGATCGAGCGTCTAGGACTTACGGTTAAGGAATTAGCCTCAGAAACATGGTTCTGAACATGCTGCCAATTGCTCGCCTGGGAAACATGCAGAGAAGTCCAAGATAGTGTTTTTTAGACTGGCTGCCACAAGCTGAATCGAATGCAGCCAAGAGCGAGCGTCTGTGACTTACGGTTCAGGAGTTATTCACAGAAACATGGTTCTGAACATGCTGCCAATTGCTCGCCTGGGAAACATGCAGAGAAGTCCAAGATAGTGTTTTTTAGACTGGCTGCCACGAGCTGAATCGAATGCAGCCAAGAGCGAGCGTCTGTGACTTACGGTTCAAGAGTTATTCACAGAAACATGGTTCTTTTACTGCCAGCCGCGAAAGCGAAAATAACCAAGATCGAGCGTCTAGGATTTACTTGTCAATAACTCGCCTGGGAAACATCCAGAGAAGTCAAACACAGTGATCCTATACTAATTGCCAGGCGCTGAGACGAATGCCGCCAAGATCGAGCGTCTAGGACTTACGGTTAAGGAATTAGCCTCAGAAACATGGTTCTGAACATGCTGCCAATTGATCGCCTGGGAAACATGCAGAGAAGTCCAAGATAGTGTTTTTTAGACTGGCTGCCACGAGCTGAATCGAATGCAGCCAAGAGCGAGCGTCTAGGACTTACGGTTCAGGAGTTATTCACAGAAACATGGTTCTGAACATGCTGCCAATTGCTCGCCTGGGAAACATGCAGAGAAGTCCAAGATAGTGTTTTTTAGACTGGCTGCCACGAGCTGAATCGAATGCAGCCAAGAGCGAGCGTCTGTGACTTACGGTTCAAGAGTTATTCACAGAAACATGGTTCTTTTACTGCCAGCCGCGAAAGCGAAAATAACCAAGATCGAGCGTCTAGGATTTACTTGTCAATAACTCGCCTGGGAAACATCCAGAGAAGTCAAACACAGTGCTCCTATACTAATTGCCAGGCGCTGAGACGAATGCCGCCAAGATCGAGCGTCTAGGACTTACGGTTAAGGAATTAGCCTCAGAAACATGGTTCTGAACATGCTGCCAATTGCTCGCCTGGGAAACATGCAGAGAAGTCAAACACAGTGCTCCTATACTAATTGCCAGGCGCTGAGACGAATGCCGCCAAGATCGAGCGTCTAGGACTTACGGTTAAGGAATTAGCCTCAGAAACATGGTTCTGAACATGCTGCCAATTGCTCGCCTGGGAAACATGCAGAGAAGTCCAAGATAGTGTTTTTTAGACTGGCTGCCACGAGCTGAATCGAATGCAGCCAAGAGCGAGCGTCTAGGACTTACGGTTCAGGAGTTATTCACAGAAACATGGTTCTGATCATGCTGCCAATTGCTCGCCTGGGAAACATGCAGAGAAGTCCAAGATAGTGTTTTTTAGACTGGCTGCCACGAGCTGAATCGAATGCAGCCAAGAGCGAGCGTCTGTGACTTACGGTTCAAGAGTTATTCACAGAAACATGGTTCTTTTACTGCCAGCCGCGAAAGCGAAAATAACCAAGATCGAGCGTCTAGGATTTACTTGTCAATAACTCGCCTGGGAAACATCCAGAGAAGTCAAACACAGTGCTCCTATACTAATTGCCAGGCGCTGAGACGAATGCCGCCAAGATCGAGCGTCTAGGACTTACGGTTAAGGAATTAGCCTCAGAAACATGGTTCTGAACATGCTGCCAATTGCTCGCCTGGGAAACATGCAGAGAAGTCAAACACAGTGCTCCTATACTAATTGCCAGGCGCTGAGACGAATGCCGCCAAGATCGAGCGTCTAGGACTTACGGTTAAGGAATTAGCCTCAGAAACATGGTTCTGAACATGCTGCCAATTGCTCGCCTGGGAAACATGCAGAGAAGTCCAAGATAGTGTTTTTTAGACTGGCTGCCACGAGCTGAATCGAATGCAGCCAAGAGCGAGCGTCTAGGACTTACGGTTCAGGAGTTATTCACAGAAACATGGTTCTGATCATGCTGCCAATTGCTCGCCTGGGAAACATGCAGAGAAGTCCAAGATAGTGTTTTTTAGACTGGCTGCCACGAGCTGAATCGAATGCAGCCAAGAGCGAGCGTCTGTGACTTACGGTTCAAGAGTTATTCACAGAAACATGGTTCTTTTACTGCCAGCCGCGAAAGCGAAAATAACCAAGATCGAGCGTCTAGGATTTACTTGTCAATAACTCGCCTGGGAAACATCCAGAGAAGTCAAACACAGTGCTCCTATACTAATTGCCAGGCGCTGAGACGAATGCCGCCAAGATCGAGCGTCTAGGACTTACGGTTAAGGAATTAGCCTCAGAAACATGGTTCTGAACATGCTGCCAATTGCTCGCCTGGGAAACATGCAGAGAAGTCCAAGATAGTGTTTTTTAGACTGGCTGCCACGAGCTGAATCGAATGCAGCCAAGAGCGAGCGTCTAGGACTTACGGTTCAGGAGTTATTCACAGAAACATGGTTCTGAACATGCTGCCAATTGCTCGCCTGGGAAACATGCAGAGAAGTCCAAGATAGTGTTTTTTAGACTGGCTGCCACGAGCTGAATCGAATGCAGCCAAGAGCGAGCGTCTGTGACTTACGGTTCAGGAGTTATTCACAGAAACATGGTTCTGAACATGCTGCCAATTGCTCGCCTGGGAAACATGCAGAGAAGTCCAAGATAGTGTTTTTTAGACTGGCTGCCACGAGCTGAATCGAATGCAGCCAAGAGCGAGCGTCTGTGACTTACGGTTCAGGAGTTATTCACAGAAACATGGTTCTGAACATGCTGCCAATTGCTCGCCTGGGAAACATGCAGAGAAGTCCAAGATAGTGTTTTTTAGACTGGCTGCCACGAGCTGAATCGAATGCAGCCAAGAGCGAGCGTCTGTGACTTACGGTTCAAGAGTTATTCACAGAAACATGGTTCTTTTACTGCCAGCCGCGAAAGCGAAAATAACCAAGATCGAGCGTCTAGGATTTACTTGTCAATAACTCGCCTGGGAAACATCCAGAGAAGTCAAACACAGTGCTCCTATACTAATTGCCAGGCGCTGAGACGAATGCCGCCAAGATCGAGCGTCTAGGACTTACGGTTAAGGAATTAGCCTCAGAAACATGGTTCTGAACATGCTGCCAATTTTTCGCCTGGGAAACATGCAGAGAAGTCCAAGATAGTGTTTTTTTAGACTGGCTGCCACGAGCTGAATCGAATGCAGCCAAGAGCGAGCGTCTGTGACTTACGGTTCAGGAGTTATTCACAGAAACATGGTTCTGAACATGCTGCCAATTGCTCGCCTGGGAAACATGCAGAGAAGTCCAAGATAGTGTTTTTTAGACTGGCTGCCACGAGCTGAATCGAATGCAGCCAAGAGCGAGCGTCTGTGACTTACGGTTCAGGAGTTATTCACAGAAACATGGTTCTGAACATGCTGCCAATTGCTCGCCTGGGAAACATGCAGAGAAGTCCAAGATAGTGTTTTTTAGACTGGCTGCCACGAGCTGAATCGAATGCAGCCAAGAGTGAGCGTCTGTGACTTACGGTTCAAGAGTTATTCACAGAAACATGGTTCTTTTACTGCCAGCCGCGAAAGCGAAAATAACCAAGATCGAGCGTCTAGGATTTACTTGTCAATAACTCGCCTGGGAAACATCCAGAGAAGTCAAACACAGTGCTCCTATACTAATTGCCAGGCGCTGAGACGAATGCCGCCAAGATCGAGCGTCTAGGACTTACGGTTAAGGAATTAGCCTCAGAAACATGGTTCTGAACATGCTGTCAATTGCTCGCCTGGGAAACATGCAGAGAAGTCCAAGATAGTGTTTTTTAGACTGGCTGCCACGAGCTGAATCGAATGCAGCCAAGAGCGAGCGTCTGTGAGTTACGGTTCAGGAGTTATTCACAGAAACATGGTTCTGAACATGCTGCCAATTGCTCGCCTGGGAAACATGCAGAGAAGTCCAAGATAGTGTTTTTTAGACTGGCTGCCACGAGCTGAATCGAATGCAGCCAAGAGCGAGCGTCTGTGACTTACGGTTCAGGAGTTATTCACAGAAACATGGTTCTGAACATGCTGCCAATTGCTCGCCTGGGAAACATGCAGAGAAGTCCAAGATAGTGTTTTTTAGACTGGCTGCCACGAGCTGAATCGAATGCAGCCAAGAGCGAGCGTCTGTGACTTACGGTTCAAGAGTTATTCACAGAAACATGGTTCTTTTACTGCCAGCCGCGAAAGCGAAAATAACCAAGATCGAGCGTCTAGGATTTACTTGTCAATAACTCGCCTGGGAAACATCCAGAGAAGTCAAACACAGTGATCCTATACTAATTGCCAGGCGCTGAGACGAATGCCGCCAAGATCGAGCGTCTAGGACTTACGGTTAAGGAATTAGCCTCAGAAACATGGTTCTGAACATGCTGCCAATTGCTCGCCTGGGAAACATGCAGAGAAGTCCAAGATAGTGTTTTTTAGACTGGCTGCCACGAGCTGAATCGAATGCAGCCAAGAGCGAGCGTCTAGGACTTACGGTTCAGGAGTTATTCACAGAAACATGGTTCTGAACATGCTGCCAATTGCTCGCCTGGGAAACATGCAGAGAAGTCCAAGATAGTGTTTTTTAGACTGGCTGCCACGAGCTGAATCGAATGCAGCCAAGAGCGAGCGTCTGTGACTTACGGTTCAAGAGTTATTCACAGAAACATGGTTCTTTTACTGCCAGCCGCGAAAGCGAAAATAACCAAGATCGAGCGTCTAGGATTTACTTGTCAATAACTCGCCTGGGAAACATCCAGAGAAGTCAAACACAGCGCTCCTATACTAATTGCCAGGCGCTGAGACGAATGCCGCCAAGATCGAGCGTCTAGGACTTACGGTTAAGGAATTAGCCTCAGAAACATGGTTCTGAACATGCTGCCAATTGCTCGCCTGGGAAACATGCAGAGAAGTCCAAGATAGTGTTTTTTAGACTGGCTGCCACGAGCTGAATCGAATGCAGCCAAGAGCGAGCGTCTAGGACTTACGGTTCAGGAGTTATTCACAGAAACATGGTTCTGAACATGCTGCCAATTGCTCGCCTGGGAAACATGCAGAGAAGTCCAAGATAGTGTTTTTTAGACTGGCTGCCACGAGCTGAATCGAATGCAGCCAAGAGCGAGCGTCTGTGACTTACGGTTCAGGAGTTATTCACAGAAACATGGTTCTGAACATGCTGCCAATTGCTCGCCTGGGAAACATGCAGAGAAGTCCAAGATAGTGTTTTTTAGACTGGCTGCCACGAGCTGAATCGAATGCAGCCAAGAGCGAGCGTCTGTGACTTACGGTTCAGGAGTTATTCACAGAAACATGGTTCTGAACATGCTGCCAATTGCTCGCCTGGGAAACACGCAGAGAAGTCCAAGATAGTGTTTTTTAGACTGGCTGCCACGAGCTGAATCGAATGCAGCCAAGAGCGAGCGTCTGTGACTTACGGTTCAGGAGTTATTTACAGAAACATGGTTCTGAACATGCTGCCAATTGCTCGCCTGGGAAACATGCAGAGAAGTCCAAGATAGTGTTTTTTAGACTGGCTGCCACGAGCTGAATCGAATGCAGCCAAGAGCGAGCGTCTGTGACTTACGGTTCAAGAGTTATTAACAGAAACATGGTTCTTTTACTGCCAGCCGCGAAAGCGAAAATAACCAAGATCGAGCGTCTAGGATTTACTTGTCAATAACTCGCCTGGGAAACATCCAGAGAAGTCAAACACAGTGATCCTATACTAATTGCCAGGCGCTGAGACGAATGCCGCCAAGATCGAGCGTCTAGGACTTACGGTTAAGGAATTAGCCTCAGAAACATGGTTCTGAACATGCTGCCAATTGCTCGCCTGGGAAACATGCAGAGAAGTCCAAGATAGTGTTTTTTAGACTGGCTGCCACGAGCTGAATCGAATGCAGCCAAGAGCGAGCGTCTAGGACTTACGGTTCAGGAGTTATTCACAGAAACATGGTTCTGATCATGCTGCCAATTGCTCGCCTGGGAAACATGCAGAGAAGTCCAAGATAGTGTTTTTTAGACTGGCTGCCACGAGCTGAATCGAATGCAGCCAAGAGCGAGCGTCTGTGACTTACGGTTCAAGAGTTATTCACAGAAACATGGTTCTTTTACTGCCAGCCGCGAAAGCGAAAATAACCAAGATCGAGCGTCTAGGATTTACTTGTCAATAACTCGCCTGGGAAACATCCAGAGAAGTCAAACACAGTGCTCCTATACTAATTGCCAGGCGCTGAGACGAATGCCGCCAAGATCGAGCGTCTAGGACTTACGGTTAAGGAATTAGCCTCAGAAACATGGTTCTGAACATGCTGCCAATTGCTCGCCTGGGAAACATGCAGAGAAGTCCAAGATAGTGTTTTTTAGACTGGCTGCCACGAGCTGAATCGAATGCAGCCAAGAGCGAGCGTCTAGGACTTACGTTTCAGGAGTTATTCACAGAAACATGGTTCTGAACATGCTGCCAATTGCTCGCCTGGGAAACATGCAGAGAAGTCCAAGATAGTGTTTTTTAGACTGGCTGCCACGAGCTGAATCGAATGCAGCCAAGAGCGAGCGTCTGTGACTTACGGTTCAGGAGTTATTCACAGAAACATGGTTCTGAACATGCTGCCAATTGCTCGCCTGGGAAACATGCAGAGAAGTCCAAGATAGTGTTTTTTAGACTGGCTGCCACGAGCTGAATCGAATGCAGCCAAGAGCGAGCGTCTGTGACTTACGGTTCAAGAGTTATTCACAGAAACATGGTTCTTTTACTGCCAGCTGCGAAAGCGAAAATAACCAAGATCGAGCGTCTAGGATTTACTTGTCAATAACTCGCCTGGGAAACATCCAGAGAAGTCAAACACAGTGCTCCTATACTAATTGCCAGGCGCTGAGACGAATGCCGCCAAGATCGAGCGTCTAGGACTTACGGTTCAAGAATTAGCTTTAGAAACATTTCCCTTAGGAACATGCAGAGAAGTCCAAGATAGTGTTTTTTAGACTGGCTGCCACGAGCTGAATCGAATGCAGCCAAGAGCGAGCGTCTGTGACTTACGGTTCAGGAGTTATTCACAGAAACATGGTTCTGAACATGCTGCCAATTGCTCGCCTGGGAAACATGCAGAGAAGTCCAAGATAGTGTTTTTTAGACTGGCTGCCACGAGCTGAATCGAATGCAGCCAAGAGCGAGCGTCTGTGACTTACGGTTCAGGAGTTATTCACAGAAACATGGTTCTGAACATGCTGCCAATTGCTCGCCTGGGAAACATGCAGAGAAGTCCAAGATAGTGTTTTTTAGACTGGCTGCCACGAGCTGAATCGAATGCAGCCAAGAGCGAGCGTCTGTGACTTACGGTTCAGGAGTTATTCACAGAAACATGGTTCTGAACATGCTGCCAATTGCTCGCCTGGGAAACATGCAGAGAAGTCCAAGATAGTGTTTTTTAGACTGGCTGCCACGAGCTGAATCGAATGCAGCCAAGAGCGAGCGTCTGTGACTTACGGTTCAAGAGTTATTCACAGAAACATGGTTCTTTTACTGCCAGCCGCGAAAGCGAAAATAACCAAGATCGAGCGTCTAGGATTTACTTGTCAATAACTCGCCTGGGAAACATCCAGAGAAGTCAAACACAGTGCTCCTATACTAATTGCCAGGCGCTGAGACGAATGCCGCCAAGATCGAGCGTCTAGGACTTACGGTTAAGGAATTAGCGTCAGAAACATGGTTCTGAGCATGCTGCCAATTGCTCGCCTGGGAAACATGCAGAGAAGTCCAAGATAGTGTTTTTTAGACTGGCTGCCACGAACTGAATCGAATGCAGCCAAGAGCGAGCGTCTGTGACTTACGGTTCAGGAGTTATTCACAGAAACATGGTTCTGAACATGCTGCCAATTGCTCGCCTGGGAAACATGCAGAGAAGTCCAAGATAGTGTTTTTTAGACTGGCTGCCACGAGCTGAATCGAATGCAGCCAAGAGCGAGCGTCTGTGACTTACGGTTCAGGAGTTATTCACAGAAACATGGTTCTGAACATGCTGCCAATTGCTCGCCTGGGAAACATGCAGAGAAGTCCAAGATAGTGTTTTTTAGACTGGCTGCCACGAGCTGAATCGAATGCAGCCAAGAGCGAGCGTCTGTGACTTACGGTTCAAGAGTTATTCACAGAAACATGGTTCTTTTACTGCCAGCCGCGAAAGCGAAAATAACCAAGATCGAGCGTCTAGGATTTACTTGTCAATAACTCGCCTGGGAAACATCCAGAGAAGTCAAACACAGTGCTCCTATACTAATTGCCAGGCGCTGAGACGAATGCCGCCAAGATCGAGCGTCTAGGACTTACGGTTAAGGAATTAGCGTCAGAAACATGGTTCTGAGCATGCTGCCAATTGCTCGCCTGGGAAACATGCAGAGAAGTCCAAGATAGTGTTTTTTAGACTGGCTCCCACGAGCTGAATCGAATGCAGCCAAGAGCGAGCGTCTGTGACTTACGGTTCAGGAGTTATTCACAGAAACATGGTTCTGAACATGCTGCCAATTGCTCGCCTGGGAAACATGCAGAGAAGTCCAAGATAGTGTTTTTTAGACTGGCTGCCACGAGCTGAATCGAATGCAGCCAAGAGCGAGCGTCTGTGACTTACGGTTCAGGAGTTATTCACAGAAACATGGTTCTGAACATGCTGCCAATTGCTCGCCTGGGAAACATGCAGAGAAGTCCAAGATAGTGTTTTTTAGACTGGCTGCCACGAGCTGAATCGAATGCAGCCAAGAGCGAGCGTCTGTGACTTACGGTTCAAGAGTTATTCACAGAAACATGGTTCTTTTACTGCCAGCCGCGAAAGCGAAAATAACCAAGATCGAGCGTCTAGGATTTACTTGTCAATAACTCGCCTGGGAAACATCCAGAGAAGTCAAACACAGTGCTCCTATACTAATTGCCAGGCGCTGAGACGAATGCCGCCAAGATCGAGCGTCTAGGACTTACGGTTAAGGAATTAGCCTCAGAAACATGGTTCTGAACATGCTGCCAATTGCTCGCCTGGGAAACATGCAGAGAAGTCCAAGATAGTGTTTTTTAGACTGGCTGCCACGAGCTGAATCGAATGCAGCCAAGAGCGAGCGTCTGTGACTTACGGTTCAGGAGTTATTCACAGAAACATGGTTCTGAACATGCTGCCAATTGCTCGCCTGGGAAACATGCAGAGAAGTCCAAGATAGTGTTTTTTAGACTGGCTGCCACGAGCTGAATCGAATGCAGCCAAGAGCGAGCGTCTGTGACTTACGGTTCAAGAGTTATTCACAGATACATGGTTCTTTTACTGCCGGCCGCGAAAGCGAAAATAACCAAGATCGAGCGTCTAGGATTTACTTGTCAATAACTCGCCTGGGAAACATCCAGAGAAGTCAAACACAGTGCTCCTATACTAATTGCCAGGCGCTGAGACGAATGCCGCCAAGATCGAGCGTCTAGGACTTACGGTTAAGGAATTAGCCTCAGAAACATGGTTCTGAACATGCTGCCAATTGCTCGCCTGGGAAACATGCAGAGAAGTCCAAGATAGTGTTTTTTAGACTGGCTGCCACGAGCTGAATCGAATGCAGCCAAGAGCGAGCGTCTGTGACTTACGGTTCAGGAGTTATTCACAGAAACATGGTTCTGAACATGCTGCCAATTGCTCGCCTGGGAAACATGCAGAGAAGTCCAAGATAGTGTTTTTTAGACTGGCTGCCACGAGCTGAATCGAATGCAGCCAAGAGCGAGCGTCTGTGACTTACGGTTCAGGAGTTATTCACAGAAACATGGTTCTGAACATGCTGCCAATTGCTCGCCTGGGAAACATGCAGAGAAGTCCAAGATAGTGTTTTTTAGACTGGCTGCCACGAGCTGAATCGAATGCAGCCAAGAGCGAGCGTCTGTGACTTACGGTTCAAGAGTTATTCACAGAAACATGGTTCTTTTACTGCCAGCCGCGAAAGCGAAAATAACCAAGATCGAGCGTCTAGGATTTACTTGTCAATAACTCGCCTGGGAAACATCCAGAGAAGTCAAACACAGTGCTCCTATACTAATTGCCAGGCGCTGAGACGAATGCCGCCAAGATCGAGCGTCTAGGACTTACGGTTAAGGAATTAGCCTCAGAAACATGGTTCTGAACATGCTGCCAATTGCTCGCCTGGGAAACATGCAGAGAAGTCCAAGATAGTGTTTTTTAGACTGGCTGCAACGAGCTGAATCGAATGCAGCCAAGAGCGAGCGTCTGTGACTTACGGTTCAGGAGTTATTCACAGAAACATGGTTCTGAACATGCTGCCAATTGCTCGCCTGGGAAACATGCAGAGAAGTCCAAGATAGTGTTTTTTAGACTGGCTGCCACGAGCTGAATCGAATGCAGCCAAGAGCGAGCGTCTGTGACTTACGGTTCAAGAGTTATTCACAGAAACATGGTTCTTTTACTGCCAGCCGCGAAAGCGAAAATAACCAAGATCGAGCGTCTAGGATTTACTTGTCAATAACTCGCCTGGGAAACATCCAGAGAAGTCAAACACAGTGCTCCTATACTAATTGCCAGGCGCTGAGACGAATGCCGCCAAGATCGAGTGTCTAGGACTTACGGTTAAGGAATTAGCCTCAGAAACATGGTTCTGAACATGCTGCCAATTGCTCGCCTGGGAAACATGCAGAGAAGTCCAAGATAGTGTTTTTTAGACTGGCTGCCACGAGCTGAATCGAATGCAGCCAAGAGCGAGCGTCTGTGACTTACGGTTCAGGAGTTATTCACAGAAACATGGTTCTGAACATGCTGCCAATTGCTCGCCTGGGAAACATGCAGAGAAGTCCAAGATAGTGTTTTTTAGACTGGCTGCCACGAGCTGAATCGAATGCAGCCAAGAGCGAGCGTCTGTGACTTACGGTTCAGGAGTTATTCACAGAAACATGGTTCTGAACATGCTGCCAATTGCTCGCCTGGGAAACATGCAGAGAAGTCCAAGATAGTGTTTTTTAGACTGGCTGCCACGAGCTGAATCGAATGCAGCCAAGAGCGAGCGTCTGTGACTTACGGTTCAAGAGTTATTCACAGAAACATGGTTCTTTTACTGCCAGCCGCGAAAGCGAAAATAACCAAGATCGAGCGTCTAGGATTTACTTGTCAATAACTCGCCTGGGAAACATCCAGAGAAGTCAAACACAGTGCTCCATACTAATTGCCAGGCGCTGAGACGAATGCCGCCAAGATCGAGCGTCTAGGACTTACGGTTAAGGAATTAGCCTCAGAAACATGGTTCTGAACATGCTGCCAATTGCTCGCCTGGGAAACATGCAGAGAAGTCCAAGATAGTGTTTTTTAGACTGGCTGCCACGAGCTGAATCGAATGCAGCCAAGAGCGAGCGTCTGTGACTTACGGTTCAGGAGTTATTCACAGAAACATGGTTCTGAACATGCTGCCAATTGCTCGCCTGGGAAACATGCAGAGAAGTCCAAGATAGTGTTTTTTAGACTGGCTGCCACGAGCTGAATCGAATGCAGCCAAGAGCGAGCGTCTGTGACTTACGGTTCAGGAGTTATTCACAGAAACATGGTTCTGAACATGCTGCCAATTGCTCGCCTGGGAAACATGCAGAGAAGTCCAAGATAGTGTTTTTTAGACTGGCTGCCACGAGCTGAATCGAATGCAGCCAAGAGCGAGCGTCTGTGACTTACGGTTCAAGAGTTATTCACAGAAACATGGTTCTTTTACTGCCAGCCGCGAAAGCGAAAATAACCAAGATCGAGCGTCTAGGATTTACTTGTCAATAACTCGCCTGGGAAACATCCAGAGAAGTCAAACACAGTGCTCCTATACTAATTGCCAGGCGCTGAGACGAATGCCGCCAAGATCGAGCGTCTAGGACTTACGGTTAAGGAATTAGCCTCAGAAACATGGTTCTGAACATGCTGCCAATTGCTCGCCTGGGAAACATGCAGAGAAGTCCAAGATAGTGTTTTTTAGACTGGCTGCAACGAGCTGAATCGAATGCAGCCAAGAGCGAGCGTCTGTGACTTACGGTTCAGGAGTTATTCACAGAAACATGGTTCTGAACATGCTGCCAATTGCTCGCCTGGGAAACATGCAGAGAAGTCCAAGATAGTGTTTTTTAGACTGGCTGCCATGAGCTGAATCGAATGCAGCCAAGAGCGAGCGTCTGTGACTTACGGTTCAGGAGTTATTCACAGAAACATGGTTCTGAACATGCTGCCAATTGCTCGCCTGGGAAACATGCAGAGAAGTCCAAGATAGTGTTTTTTAGACTGGCTGCCACGAGCTGAATCGAATGCAGCCAAGAGCGAGCGTCTGTGACTTACGGTTCAAGAGTTATTCACAGAAACATGGTTCTTTTACTGCCAGCCGCGAAAGCGAAAATAACCAAGATCGAGCGTCTAGGATTTACTTGTCAATAACTCGCCTGGGAAACATCCAGAGAAGTCAAACACAGTGCTCCTATACTAATTGCCAGGCGCTGAGACGAATGCCGCCAAGATCGAGCGTCTAGGACTTACGGTTAAGGAATTAGCCTCAGAAACATGGTTCTGAACATGCTGCCAATTGCTCGCCTGGGAAACATGCAGAGAAGTCCAAGATAGTGTTTTTTAGACTGGCTGCCACGAGCTGAATCGAATGCAGCCAAGAGCGAGCGTCTGTGACTTACGGTTCAGGAGTTATTCACAGAAACATGGTTCTGAACATGCTGCCAATTGCTCGCCTGGGAAACATGCAGAGAAGTCCAAGATAGTGTTTTTTAGACTGGCTGCCACGAGCTGAATCGAATGCAGCCAAGAGCGAGCGTCTAGGACTTACGGTTCAGGAGTTATTCACAGAAACATGGTTCTGAACATGCTGCCAATTGCTCACCTGGGAAACATGCAGAGAAGTCCAAGATAGTGTTTTTTAGACTGGCTGCCACGAGCTGAATCGAATGCAGCCAAGAGCGAGCGTCTGTGACTTACGGTTCAGGAGTTATTCACAGAAACATGGTTCTGAACATGCTGCCAATTGCTCGCCTGGGAAACATGCAGAGAAGTCCAAGATAGTGTTTTTTAGACTGGCTGCCACGAGCTGAATCGAATGCAGCCAAGAGCGAGCGTCTGTGACTTACGGTTCAAGAGTTATTCACAGAAACATGGTTCTTTTACTGCCAGCCGCGAAAGCGAAAATAACGAAGATCGAGCGTCTAGGATTTACTTGTCAATAACTCGCCTGGGAAACATCCAGAGAAGTCAAACACAGTGCTCCTATACTAATTGCCAGGCGCTGAGACGAATGCCGCCAAGATCGAGTGTCTAGGACTTACGGTTAAGGAATTAACCTCAGAAACATGGTTCTGAACATGCTGCCAATTGCTCGCCTGGGAAACATGCAGAGAAGTCCAAGATAGTGTTTTTTAGACTGGCTGCCACGAGCTGAATCGAATGCAGCCAAGAGCGAGCGTCTGTGACTTACGGTTCAGGAGTTATTCACAGAAACATGGTTCTGAACATGCTGCCAATTGCTCGCCTGGGAAACATGCAGAGAAGTCCAAGATAGTGTTTTTTAGACTGGCTGCCATGAGCTGAATCGAATGCAGCCAAGAGCGAGCGTCTGTGACTTACGGTTCAGGAGTTATTCACAGAAACATGGTTCTGAACATGCTGCCAATTGCTCGCCTGGGAAACATGCAGAGAAGTCCAAGATAGTGTTTTTTAGACTGGCTGCCACGAGCTGAATCGAATGCAGCCAAGAGCGAGCGTCTGTGACTTACGGTTCAAGAGTTATTCACAGAAACATGGTTCTTTTACTGCCAGCCGCGAAAGCGAAAATAACCAAGATCGAGCGTCTAGGATTTACTTGTCAATAACTCGCCTGGGAAACATCCAGAGAAGTCAAACACAGTGCTCCTATACTAATTGCCAGGCGCTGAGACGAATGCCGCCAAGATCGAGCGTCTAGGACTTACGGTTAAGGAATTAGCCTCAGAAACATGGTTCTGAACATGCTGCCAATTGCTCGCCTGGGAAACATGCAGAGAAGTCCAAGATAGTGTTTTTTAGACTGGCTGCCACGAGCTGAATCGAATGCAGCCAAGAGCGAGCGTCTGTGACTTACGGTTCAGGAGTTATTCACAGAAACATGGTTCTGAACATGCTGCCAATTGCTCGCCTGGGAAACATGCAGAGAAGTCCAAGATAGTGTTTTTTAGACTGGCTGCCACGAGCTGAATCGAATGCAGCCAAGAGCGAGCGTCTAGGACTTACGGTTCAGGAGTTATTCACAGAAACATGGTTCTGAACATGCTGCCAATTGCTCACCTGGGAAACATGCAGAGAAGTCCAAGATAGTGTTTTTTAGACTGGCTGCCACGAGCTGAATCGAATGCAGCCAAGAGCGAGCGTCTGTGACTTACGGTTCAGGAGTTATTCACAGAAACATGGTTCTGAACATGCTGCCAATTGCTCGCCTGGGAAACATGCAGAGAAGTCCAAGATAGTGTTTTTTAGACTGGCTGCCACGAGCTGAATCGAATGCAGCCAAGAGCGAGCGTCTGTGACTTACGGTTCAAGAGTTATTCACAGAAACATGGTTCTTTTACTGCCAGCCGCGAAAGCGAAAATAACGAAGATCGAGCGTCTAGGATTTACTTGTCAATAACTCGCCTGGGAAACATCCAGAGAAGTCAAACACAGTGCTCCTATACTAATTGCCAGGCGCTGAGACGAATGCCGCCAAGATCGAGTGTCTAGGACTTACGGTTAAGGAATTAACCTCAGAAACATGGTTCTGAACATGCTGCCAATTGCTCGCCTGGGAAACATGCAGAGAAGTCCAAGATAGTGTTTTTTAGACTGGCTGCCACGAGCTGAATCGAATGCAGCCAAGAGCGAGCGTCTGTGACTTACGGTTCAGGAGTTATTCACAGAAACATGGTTCTGAACATGCTGCCAATTGCTCGCCTGGGAAACATGCAGAGAAGTCCAAGATAGTGTTTTTTAGACTGGCTGCCACGAGCTGAATCGAATGCAGCCAAGAGCGAGCGTCTGTGACTTACGGTTCAGGAGTTATTCACAGAAACATGGTTCTGAACATGCTGCCAATTGCTCGCCTGGGAAACATGCAGAGAAGTCCAAGATAGTGTTTTTTAGACTGGCTGCCACGAGCTGAATCGAATGCAGCCAAGAGCGAGCGTCTGTGACTTACGGTTCAAGAGTTATTCACAGAAACATGGTTCTTTTACTGCCAGCCGCGAAAGCGAAAATAACCAAGATCGAGCGTCTAGGATTTACTTGTCAATAACTCGCCTGGGAAACATCCAGAGAAGTCAAACACAGTGCTCCTATACTAATTGCCAGGCGCTGAGACGAATGCCGCCAAGATCGAGCGTCTAGGACTTACGGTTAAGGAATTAGCCTCAGAAACATGGTTCTGAACATGCTGCCAATTGCTCGCCTGGGAAACATGCAGAGAAGTCCAAGATAGTGTTTTTTAGACTGGCTGCCACGAGCTGAATCGAATGCAGCCAAGAGCGAGCGTCTGTGACTTACGGTTCAGGAGTTATTCACAGAAACATGGTTCTGAACATGCTGCCAATTGCTCGCCTGGGAAACATGCAGAGAAGTCCAAGATAGTGTTTTTTAGACTGGCTGCCACGAGCTGAATCGAATGCAGCCAAGAGCGAGCGTCTGTGACTTACGGTTCAGGAGTTATTCACAGAAACATGGTTCTGAACATGCTGCCAATTGCTCGCCTGGGAAACATGCAGAGAAGTCCAAGATAGTGTTTTTTAGACTGGCTGCCACGAGCTGAATCGAATGCAGCCAAGAGCGAGCGTCTGTGACTTACGGTTCAAGAGTTATTCACAGAAACATGGTTCTTTTACTGCCAGCCGCGAAAGCGAAAATAACCAAGATC